>NW_017386027.1:0-57511 GCF_000237925.1 Schistosoma mansoni | reverse complement strand
CCAAAATGTATTGATAGTTCATCAATTATTAGAAGGTCTTGATTCAGTTATGAGTAAACACTGAAATCATCTATTATCTTATTTCAAATGAATCTAGCAATACAAGTCGAATAGAATTATCTAGATTTCAAGTCTTCAGTTTAAATCTGTGAAGATAATTGATTATGCGACTTGCTTAAGGCTGCACTTCACCTCCAACATAATATTTATAAACAGCGCATGTTGCTTTCGGGATAATGTTAACTAGTGCAAGCTATATAAATTATGAAAGTATAGAAACCAACATACAATCGATTTCGATTATGGTTAATTTTGCTTATGCACCCACTATGTATGAGGGTGCAATTCAGTAAGTCCGTTCTGTATTATGATTTGTACAATTTGTTCTTTTTATTGCTTTTGTCTGTGCCTTTTCTTTTTAACATTGGCACCATGTGTGTGTATTGTTTCTTGTTCTATAAACATACTTTCCGAAAATACTGTGTCAATTTTACAACAAACCCCGTCTGTGAAGGCTCTTATTCTTCTTGTTCACTCGTTTTATAGTCACCACCTCACAACTTCGGTTTACTGAACTCAAAAATTACTTTCTGATTAACCTCATTGACGTTAAACATATGTGAGTCCGGTCATGCATTTGTTCATCTACCGAAAACTCAACCAAACTAACTGAAGCCTTCAAAACTTGTCAGTGTCCCATTTCATTATATCCTAGTGAAGATTAAATTAAAATCAAATTCTGTGAAATATTGATTGGTGAATATTATTTACATTCTTATTGCATAATGTCTCAACAACTAGACTGTTGACGTTCGTGTCCTTCTTGTCGGAAACTTCATTTTTACTTACAATTATCATGAGATTTATGATTCCGAAGTTATTTACACCTTCCTAATTGCAGTAGTCCACAATCATGACAACTTTGCGGCTTGATCATGTACAAATGTGATTTCCTGTTACACGTTGTGATGTGTTCTGTTTGGCTTGCATATAAATCAAATATGCTTGAAGTGAATGATTTGCATATCGGAAGCTGTTGTGTTGTTCACAACCTACTCCAGTCTTTCTCACAGATGAACACGTTTAAATTCAGATATTCGAACAGTCACTTGCTTACATATCCTCAAACAGAAATCTATTCTATGTTATTCTGCTTCAGTCGAATAGCGATTTTCCTCACAGAAACTTATTCACTTCGATTTTTCTGACTACAATGATAGAATCTATTCACAAATGGGTACTAGATAAACATAGAATCTGATGCTCAGTAATCCAATAGTGTACTCACATAATCAATCCATTGCCAAAGAATACTAGAGACATGGCAACCACTAATTTCAATAAAATCTATTTTTCAAATAAATTTGCATCAGACTGGCACTGAATTTCGTATGCATCACCGATGAAAATTAGAATGAAATTGCTTCAAATGCTAAAAACTAGTGTCGAACATCAAGTAGAATAGAAGAATAATCTGCGAAATAAGTTAAGTCATACGGGATATTGATTGGTAGAATAAATGAGGAATAAATGTAAAGCCATTCACTATCGGAAGTGTTTACATAAGTTTTTGAAATATGAACATGACCTCCACATTGAATGTGAGTAAGCTGATGCTGATAATGATTTTGAAAATGGTGATGATGAAGCACTGAGGTCAGACATAAAAGTAACTGCCAACATGCCTCACCTTCTAATAATGGAGTTTTGGGATAAAGTAAAAGTGTCAACAGACTTGAAAGAAGAATACCTCATGAAGATACCATAAAATGGAGATCTGAGCAAATGTGAGAAATATAGAGGTTCGACACTATTTTCATTAAGAGGAGACGTTTTCAATAGAGTGTTGCTGGACAGGATGAAAGATGCATTAGACCATCGAATTGGATTTCAAGTGGCTGGATTCCTTAAGGATCGGTCGTGCACAGACCTATGTGTGATATCAGTTCAATAATGGTTATCAATGATTGTTCGTTCTGTTGTTTGTTTGTATTTCGTATTCTCTATTTCGATTAAATGGACAATCATCTTCAACATCTAAAGATCATCAGACAACACAAAGACATTGACGGTATACTGAAAGTATATTTGAAGTGATAAAAATAACTCTGTTCAAAAGGAACATATTATCCTCGATGAACAGCATATGTTTAACCAGATATGAACGCCTGCTTCTTTCATCCTCTCAAAACTATCCACATTGAGTAAAGTTATTTGACGATTCAGTCACCAATATGTGTTTCAATATCACATATAATCACCACAACTACTATTTGGCTTCTTTCAATCTATTATACGTATTCACATAAGAAATATTTTATTAAAAGTAACAATAATGATAAGAATAGTATCTATTATGTGATAGTGTAATCTATCTGTTAACTTTGACCGTTGCTTTTGTTGTTGTTCAAATATCATTCATTTTACGTCCTTGTTGTTTATCATCAGATTTTAACTAGTTTGCCAAATTATATGATATTTTCTTTTGTATAATGAGCATGATATGAGTTGTCATTATAATGAGGAATGCCGCCCTCTACTAATACATTCATATGACTGATCATCTTTGAAACATACAAAACAAAAATGAATGAAATTTTCATTTCACATATGCTGACTATTTTCTTAATACAAAATTAAGTTAAAACTAAAAGTTTGTTCATCAATTCACAGAAAGGTCTTCAGTCACCTGTGAATAATCACTGAAATCATCTACCATCTTATATCAAATGAATCTAATAATACTGGTCGAATAGAATTATCTTGATTTCAAGTCTTCACTTTATCAATCTATGAAACTATCATTAACAATGACGATGCTTTCTGACTCGAATAAATAATACGTCCCATAATTATTGACTACGGGATCGTGATCATTTATCTTGATGACAATGTTCACACCCCATTATGTGCCATGTTTTATATCAATCTAGTGATACTTGTCGAATAGAATTATCATTTTTTCAAGTAATTAAGATATCAATCCAGGGATATGAATCGATGCATGCTGATAAAAGTTGGGTATCGTGTTTAAGGCAACGTCATCAGATTTCACGGTGGATCAAACACACTATAAATCTTCATTTGGTATTCAAATTCGTCTTCATTTCGCAACAGAATCGAATTAAATTTTGGTCGTCGCGAAGCATTCATAGATGATTATTCATTTAGTTTGCCAGCTATGCCTGTCTACAACTATTTCGAATTTATTTATTAATTTGATATTATTGAGAAGAGATTTTCATTGGGTTTGAGAATGTTTAGTGTCTGTAGTCTGTCGACAGAAATCACTGAAGCTAGATTTCATATTGATTGGTACAAAATAGTGAATTGATGCCTCACTTCTTAGGTAACCAATACTCCTCGAGTGTTTCGAAATCAAATCACTCATCTTTGCGATATGAGTTTTATCTACTTCTCTGCACGAACCGCATCTGACCTCTTATATGACAGATATGTGCATATTTATTGTTCAAAGCGAAGCTATGGATGTAACTACATGTCCAGTAACTGAGTTTGTGGAAAACTCTCAATAATGTTTTTCACTTTTATTCTCTATGTGCTACTACGAGTTCTTTTCCTTCCCCATCAAAATCACATGTTTTGAATTTTTGAAGCAGACATGTTCATTGGTCAATATTCAAATGTTTCATACAACTTATTGTTAACTGATGTTTTGGATCGATACATTTCGCTGTTGACCAAGTGAATGTTTTCATTCATGAAGTTTGAGAAGAACATTTGAGTGCAGTAGACCGAATTTTCCAGGTAATTGATGTTCTTGATTTGTCCCTCAATCGATATTGAAATTGGTTTATGTAAATTATCAGTGATGGAAACTTTCGTACAAATCAGAATGTGAATATTCATCCTTTAGATAATGCTTGAAAATTCTGCTATTATTCATACAATCATTTGGTTCATTATTGGTACTATAACCAACAATTTTATTAATGCATCTGTATTCGTATTATCATTCAAGTAATGTTCGTGAATGTTCTATTCAAACTTCGTTGACTTATTTTCTTACACACAGTTTTCAGAAATAAAACGACTGACGATATGTACGAACTTTGCGTTACATTATTACGGTATTTCGCATAAAGTATTTAGATATCATTGTTTCTTATTGTATAACTCACAAATAGCATAAAAATTAACATCTATTGCAAAATGAGAGTACGATTATAGAATTGAGACCGGAAATGCATCAATCTTTTAGTTGATATCAAATATTTTCTTTCAACAAAACCTCTCTTAAGTGCGTAAGCAATTCGATATTCGAAATAGGCAACTTTCAAGATGGTCAATTTTATTGTATAGTATTCAATGAAGAGCATCAGAATACCCACACATATGTTGTCCAGATTAGCCCGACGTTTATTAGCCGAGAAGCTGAGGTAATCGGGACGGTTAATCTGGCGTTTACGTGGTTTAAGATTGCTCATATAGTCTCGAATAAAACCAAATATCAAAGACTTACGCAAAAGCGCACCTGAATCAAAAATAACATTGTTGGTATTACAATAAATGCCATTACCTCAGCAACTGAACTCGCCTGTGTGGCTCAACTATCTCATGTTAACCAACACTTTGTTTCACTAACGAAGAATGCTAACCTGCTTTTATGCTTTCAGAGTGACCTCAGTTAACCAGTGTATATGTAATTGAGGTATTCATCCGATATCTTTCCGTGTAACATTAGAAACCCATAGCTAATTATCAAGTTCCAGCGTGAAAGCTCTAACAATACAATTAAGATTACGATGTCGGTACCTTGTTATAAGAAAGTATATTGGACAGACCACAGAGTTTCACCATTCTGACGGTAACCCTCAATAGTTTTAAATGTCAAAATCTGCAAGATATACTTTTTCACACCACTTTTTCCATAGAAAATATGGACTACTATGTTACGTACCATAAAACCAACGTCAACAACCTGTACAGCAAATCAATTTCTGATCTTGCATAACATAACTTTCATATACGGCTCTAAAACTTCAGCATAACTTTTCGGTGATAATTTTAAGAATGGTAATGAATTTTTAAAAGAAATTATTTTAAGAGTCAAGTGTGTGGCAACTAACTCATTAACATTTATCTATTTCACATGCTTAAAAATTAGTAAGGCCATAAAAACTCTCAGGGTACATAGAGTTCATGGAGTTGATAGGATTTCATCCCTTTCTCTACATTAATGCAGGCTCAGATATTCCGCTTGTGAATTTGTCTACTCTCTCTTTGCAAATGGGTCCTTGACACTAACTTACTTGCCTACTTACTTACTAACTTACGCCTGTTCTTCTAAACGGAGCAAAGGCCACCGACACAGCACTCTTCAAACCATCATGTCCTGGGCCTACCTTCATAGTTCTGTCCAATTTTTGTTCATTCTTCTCGCATGTGTCTGCATTTCATGGCGTAATGTGTTGTTTGTTTTCCACTATTCCCTTGGCCTTCGGGACTTCATGTGAGGGCTCCGCTTGTGACGCAGTTGTGTGATTTCCTCAAAGTGTGTCCTTTCCACTTTCAGAGCCTCTTCTCGGTTTCTTCCTCGCTGGAATCTGGTTTGTTCTCTCGCATAGTAGGTCGTTGCTGATAGTGTCTGGTCATTCTGATCTCAGTGTTGGTTGACAACCATTTTGAGTTCCAGATGTTCTTCAGCTGTAAATATGCTGATCTGGCTTTTCCGATCCTCGCCCTCACATCTGCATCTGATCCACCGTGCTTATCAATGATGCTGCTCAGACATGTAAAGGTTTTCACATCCATTAAAGCTTCTCCATCAAGTGAGATTCAGTTGATGCATGCTGCATTGTATCAGGGATTCTTGTTTTTCCATTTGTTTATATTGAGACCTACTGCTGCTGAGGCTACTGCTACATTGGTCGTTTCCTCCTGCATTTGCATGTCTGTTGCGTGTGTGATAGAAGAGCCAGATCAGCTGCGAAGTCCTAATCGTTCAGCTGCATTCGAGCTGTCCAATCAGACGACCTTCTTTCCGGTCTTTTGGTACTTGTTCTTCATCCCTAATCCTACTGTAGAGAATGTGGAGTACCTTTGCAGTTGCTGCTACATCTGCTTTTAGTGCCTCTGCCAGAATGTTTTCTGGTTCCGCTGCCTTGGCGCTCTTGATTTGTCTGATATTCATGCCGATCTCTTCAATTGTTGGTGGGCCAACATCGATTGAGAGATCCGTGTGTGCTGCTTCAGTGTTTGGTGGGTCCAGTGAAGCTTGTCAATTCAAGAGTCCTTCGAAGTGTTCTGCCTATCTGTTGCGTGGTTCTCCAATGTTGATGAATACCTTGCCTTTCTTGATTTTCACTGGTCGTTTTGGTTTAGTGCAATTTCCAGCGAGTTTCATTGTTGTATCATACAATTGTCTCATGTTTCCTTCTATTGCAGCCTTTTGCACCGTCATTGCTATACCCTTCACACATTGACATCTGTGAGTTCTGATGCTCCTCTTCACTTGTTTGTTTACTACTGTGTATTTGTCTTGTGCCTTGACATTTTTTGCACTTGTTCGTCTGGCATTCTTATTTGGAGTATCAATAGTCATCCCTTCCTTATGATGTTATTTCTTGTGGCTTAGAACCTCCTGATATGTTGAAATAATTGCCTTCTTGGTCCCTTTACATTTGCTTTCCATAGTAGTTCCTTCTCCATTAAGTAGATCATGAAAGGCCTTGAACCTGTTGCTGAGGGCTATCTTCAACTTGTTGAAGTCGCCATTATCTTTTGTGATGTTGTCCTCTCCGTTTTTTAGTGCTTCTTATATTTTAATTTCATCTTGGCGACCAGCGAATGATGATCCGATGCTCCATCAGCTTCTCTTTCTGGTTCTCACATCCTGCAACGTCGTCCTGAACGTTTTGTTCATGAAGATATGGTTGATTTGGTTCTGTGCAGTAGGGTCCGGTGAAGTCAATGTGGTTTTGTGAATGCGTTTGTGTGGGAATATAGTGCCGCCTACGACCAGTTCATTGAAGACTCATAGGTTTGAAAATCTCTCACCATTTTCATTCCTATCTCTCAGTCCATGTCGTCCCATGACGTCTGCGCATCCAGTGTTGTCCTTTCCAACTTCCGCATTTAAATCTCCCATTGGAATGATCAGGTACATTGTTGGGTTCTTCTCGACGATTGACTGCAGCCTATCGTGGAATTGGTCTTAAACGTCTTCAACGTAGTCGTTGATGGGTGCATAGCATTGGATGACGTTCATTGTAATTCTCTCTCTCCTTGTTTTGAAGGAGATTTAGATGATCCTTGATCCATGAGATTCCTATCCTATAAGTGCATTTTGTGCTTGTTTGGACAGCATGGATGCCACTCGTTGTGCATGTGGGGCATTTTCTTCATGATTAGAGTATAACATAAGCTCCCCTGAAGATAGTCGTTGTTGTCCAACCTGCATTCAATGTGTTTCAGTGATTTCAAGCACCTCCAGTCTGTACATTCTCATTTCGGCAGCAATTTGAAAGATTATTCCGGTGTCCCACATTGTCCGAACGTTCCATGTACCCGTAAAAACTATTGCTCTGGGTGTAAGAAGTTTCATCGGCTTCATGACGTCCGAAGGAATTCGGCTTTCTTCATGAAACGTCATAATTATTTCTTCAACTCCAAGGGCATAGTTTAAATGCTCTGATTATTTTTTCTGGTAAGCGTTTTTTAGCGAATTGGTTTTCTACGGGATGGAGTCGCTAACCACACATATAACCCTACTCCTTTACTCGAGCTTCAAACAGGCAGTAACCCCTCGAGTAGCTATAAGCAGATTTGGGTACTTGACAGTACTGCTGAAAATATAGCGTATATTATACCAAGTGACAAATTGAGAGATATGCTGACATGGTCAGTGACTGGCCCATAAATACTAATGCAGTTATCTGCAGGATTCTGTAAAAAATTATTAGTGATTAACTCTCTAACTTTTTATCAACTGAAAAATTCATCAATGGTTCTCAACATGAAATGTTTTAAAAATCCATCGTATATGACATAGCACTTTGACTTCTTTGAATACGTCTTTCCTCAGTGTCACCAACGATATGCAGTATAACTGCTATATATAATATTTCTAAAACCTTCAACATGATTAGCCACCAACTTGTTATAAATAAACTATCATGTCACGGGGTCCGAAATACTCTGCCTAATTGCATTGATTCCATTCTCAGCCACTGACATCAAATAGGCAACAATTACTCTTCCTTAGCGAGCGCTGTCCTTGTTAGAATTGGCGTAATACAAAGTCATGTCTAAAACCTCTTGCTATTTTTAGATTTTATCAATGATATTGGCGAATGTCTTTGTGTGTATTCATTTTGCGATCATGAGCTGAACAATATTCAAAATCGCACCAGTAGCGTAGTGGTGCTCAAAAAGGCAGTTGAAGCTTAACTCAGCTAAATGGGAATGTATATGCTTCGGCAATTTATCAATCGAATTAGGTCTTACCATGATGAGTACAGTGTTATCCACGTTAAAATAACAGGTCTTGAACCAGAATTCCTAGTCTGAACGTTTCATATGTTACAAAACTCGTTACCTTTATATCAATGCGTCATGTATATTGATGTCCAAATTTTGTGACGACAACTCATTGAATAACACAACTTTATTATTGGTAGTGTGCTCATTAGGGATGAATTTGGGCAGGAATCAATGCAGAGACGATTTACACCTCGGATTCTTGGAACTCATCGTAACGTGAACTATAAATCCTGGTGTTATAAATTTGAGCTTCACACTCTATGGAAGTTGAGACTCAAACTGGACCAGTTCAGCTTCTTCACAATATCTAATAAACTACTTTTACATACAGTCCAGTAATTCAGTATGCGAAAATCTCTTATTACAACATTTGTATATCGTTGTAATAAGTTAAACCAACCCACTCTGAATCATCTCTCTATATGAATTACTTTACTTGTTTGTTTTAGTGACTGTAGAGCATTCAGTCACATCCCATCTGAAAGATAAAATCGTTGCCATCCTATGTTCGCTACATCGGTGCATACTTCTCCAATGAAAATGAACTAAGTATTCTAGCAACTGTAAGTGTATAGGAACCTTAAACGTTTGCTCATTGTAACTAGAGAATCCACTCAGGAAAATCACCTATCTGATGTAACTTCAGATCAACAAAATCCATGTAAACACCTTCAATTTTTAATTGAGATCTAATACGAACATCATTTCATTGAGTCCCATAACATTCGTAGATGATGATGGTGGTGATGAAGATGGCGAAGACGAGGAAATTGATGGGTGTGTTGACGATCAGCATGATGACCTTTGAGGATGACCTTGACCGTGTACATATGTTATTTGCCGTTATATATTGTGATGTGGTGTGTTCGGCTTGCATGTAAATCAGATATGTTGGAAATGAATTATTTGCATACTGGAAGCTGGTATTGGTGTTCTGAATCTACTCCAGTTTTTTTGCACAGATAAACACGTTAACATTCACATATTCGAACAGTCAATTGCTTACTGATCCTGAAACAGAAATCCATTCCATGTTTTTCTGATTCATACGAATCGCGATTTTCCTCACAAGAACATATTCAATTCGATATTTCTGACTACAATGTTAAAATACAATCACCACTGGGGATTAGATAAACATATAGTTGACTGATGCTGAGTAATCTATTGGTGTATTCACATATTCAATCCATTGCACAAGAATCCCACTGAACACCCTAACTACAAATTTCAGTAAAATCCATTTTCAAATAAATTCGCTTCGCCTGTAGCTCTCCTAGATTAACTGTCGGTCTGAAGCCTGGGAAATGGAGGAGGATAGGGCATGGAGTTAGCGGTTTCATTCTTAGGAAAACACACTTGCTGAATAAATGCTAAACAGGAATAATAATTTAAACCATTCAAACACTGTCCTGAGAGTTGAAGGTAGAATTATGACGCCTCAGGATGATAGTCGAGATTCTTCGGAAGTCACGAGGCCGAAGAGTCTTTCAACAGCCAGAGCAACAATTTTTATGGGAACATGGAACGTACGGACAATGTGAAAGACCAGAACCTCAGTCAAAAAGCAACGAAAATGAAGAGATACAAATTGGCAGTACTTGGAATCAGCGAAACCCATCTAGCTCAAGCTGAACAGCAAAGACTAGATACGGGAGATAGTTGCTGTACTCCACCCACCAAAAAGTCGCTCATATGCTGTTCAGAGAAGCACAGAATGCATTTGTGATATGGGAATCTCACGCATTCAAGATAATCAAGGCATCATTCAAAACAAAGGGGTGGATCACAATGAATGTTATCAGTTCCAGTCGTGGCTGTAATCAATCATAGAGAAATGCTCAAGAAGAGACCTGACTATCCTGATGTGAAATTGAGTGGACAACACCGAATATGAAGATATGATGTGAGGACATGGACTGAGAGAGAGAAATCAAAAGGGCAAGAAGTTTGCAAATATATGTGCACTCAACAAATTGGTTAAAGGCGGCACAATATTCCTTCACAAATACGTGCATAGAGCTACAGGGATCTCACTGGATTACATCACACACAACCAGATAGATCATATTTGTATCAACCAAAAATTTTGAAGTGCAATGGAAGATGTGAGAACCAGGAGAGGAGCTCACATAGCTTCGGATCACCACCTTGTTGTGGCCATGATGAACTTGAAGCTTGAGAAACACTGGACAAATGGGGTAACATAATTACAAATATTCAATACAGCTACCTTAAGAGATGCTAACAAATTCGCCGAACTCAATATACCTCTCAACGACAGTTTCCAAGCTTTGTAGGATTGACTGGACGAACAAGAAACTACGATGGAGGACAATTGGAAAAGGATCAAGAAGCATTAACTTCAGCAGATCAGGAGGTTCACAGTCGAAAGCAGCATCGGAATAAGGAATGAATTTCTGTGGGAACCCTAGACAAGATTGAAGAAAGGAAGAACAAGAAAACAGTAATTAACAACAGTCGAATACGTTCAGAGAAAGTCATGTCCCAAGCAGAGTACACAGAAGCTAACGAGTAATTGAAGAGGAGCATTAAAGCCGACCATCAGACTTATCAAGAGCGGAGAATCATCAAGACTTGGCAATACACTAGCTGAAGTACTGAAATCAGACATTGAAGTAACTGCACACATGCTTCACCTTCTATTAAAGATTTCGGAGGGAGGGAACAATTGCCAATGGACTGGAGAGAAATATACCTCGTCAAGATGATGTACAACGGAGATGTGAGCAAATGTGTCAAATGTCAACTTATCTACTACTTCTGCCCACTGCACTTGCATGGGCTGAGGCAATAGTTTCACCAATCTCTCCAAAGTGGCCAGAGAATTTAAGTCTGCAGTATAATTCATCTGTTCCAGAATAATAGCGCAATTCTCCATTTTTATAGCTAGGTTTGACAGATGTTCTGCGTTATTATAATCAAAGTTTACACAGTTGAACAAGTCTTCCAAAGTTTCACGTGCTATTACATGAGTCTGTCCAAACAATCGTTTCAAGATCTCCCTGGCCCTTTTATAACCCGCTGCTGCATCCACTACCACACAACTTTCAATTGCTGCCTTCCCTTTGCCCTTACAGTAATGTATCAAGTATACCAGACGTTGGCTATCATCATCGACTCTCGATGCAATATAAGTTTCATATTCTTTTATACACCTGCAATACTGTTTTGGCTGTCTGTCAAAGTAACTCAGTTCAACTTTTGGTAATTCTAGACCGACTAAAGGAAGTTTGGGCACGACATTGTGTTTTGACATCTCAGACCTTCGCCTTTTATTTAAAGTAAAATTTTCTAGATCATCTGCAATTAAATCACAACTAGAATCACTATCACTATAATTAGCCCTAACTGTATCTGAGCCATGAGAGATAAAGAAATCAGAAGGCACCTGCTTTGTACAAAGGGATTCATCGCTTAAAGAGTTTGGATACTCGTTTCAATTGAAATCAAAACGAAGTGTTCTGATGTAGTCACGGTTCTAAATTTCCTCATATATAGAAAAGTACAAATTTACCTAAACGAATATTACTACCCAGTTATTCAACCAACAAATGATATCAAAATATTCAATCTAAATTACAATGAATAGCAAAGTAGTAAGAAATATATGAAAAATTACCGAAAACACGAAAAGGTAAGCGTTAGTCTATCCTTTCCGGATAGATCAAGAAAGATTCCATTTGAGCGGCTGTTTTATAACACAAACTGTTTCAATTTCTGGGGAAATGCTCCAAATTACAATCAAAAATGCACGATCCCAGTCAAAATCAAACCGCACAATCAAAAAGCGAGCGGTCAATATGGCAGCCGTATATCCCTCCTAACCGACCCGTTGTTAGTACGAACTGTCACTGTCCTAAACTTTCCGTCGTTGTCTGTTTCACAACCTTCAACTACTCCTAAAGGCCACTTTCCACGGTCGGAAATGTCTGAAACCACAATTACTTTATCTCTTTACTTTGCTAGAGAAGTTGCAAAGTATTTTACTCTTCGTTGAGAAACCTCATTAACACGTTCGCAAGTCACTACCAGCTTAGAACCCCGATCACTGTCATGTTTACCATCGACGTTAGCTGACGACATTAATCGCTTACGCTTGTTCTCAAAGGTTCCTCTAGGTATTTTATATTCTCCTGGTTGAAGCACACTTTTGTCTCGAATTGATTTAAACTTCTACACAAAATGAAGTGAAAACAGATAGTCTGTTCATCAGTTTATAGGATGTCTTTATTCATCTATGAAATGTATCTACAATGTTGATTTAATTTAGTCCAGTAATACTGGTCGAATAGAATTATCCTGATTTCAAGTCTTCACTTTGTCAATCTATGAAATTATCATTAACAATCACGATACTTTCAGAGTCGATTAAATAAAACGCCCCATAATGATTGACTATGGTACTGTGATCATTCATCTTGATGACAATGTCCGCGTCCCATTCTGTGTCACGTTCTATATCAATCACTGTGATAGATGAACATAACGTTACTCAATATTCTGGACACATACATTTTACTGTTATTCAAATAAATAAAAATAATATATTCTGAAAATAATAGTAATTACACAATTCAAACCAGTTTACAGGCACGATCAATTTGATCTATATATAGCAACATTAGATAAAGAGAAAAAAACATGAGACACAGGAGATTGTTTTCAGTTTACTAGCTCAGTAATTGTTTGTGTAGTTTATTTATGACATACATCACGGTAATCCATCAGGGAACTTGTCATTTTTTTACTTAAGTGAATAGATTGATGATATATGAACGGTGTTGGTTATGGTTATTCCCAAGGCCACGACGAGTGATTGATAATTATCTACAACTAGAGAAAGTCAAATTAAAACAGAGAGCACGAAACAACAAAACAATGATTAACAAAATATGTCTGTCAGGTTTACCACTGTTCATATTAGATATTATTCAAATAAGTTAAGTGTTATAACGTATGAATTTGCCCTCTTAACGTATACGTCCTATGATACATAAAATACGTACGAACAGTATAGATTTCTTTTCGGTCCTTCCCATCCGCCTAGCCCAGCCGTTAAGTCCGAAACACAAATAACAGCCTCAGCAATATGAATAATTATTCACAAGCATAATGAGTTTATATACTAACCAAACAGACCCAATTATACCGAAAAATAGAAAAATAATATTTGTACAATAATTGGCCAATGTGGCTGTAGATAGGGGGAAAGTAATCAATAATAATAGTTTCAAGGTCATATAAAGGTTATGATAAGAGGAAAACGAATACGATTAGGTCACCTATTTAACAACTATCCAATAGGAAATAGGCATATTGCATATGTCCATAAATGGACCTCAGATTTACCATTCATAATTCGACAGAGGATATATCATTAAAGTTGCTAGGGCCAGGGTTAGTGTATATTGACAGCAAGTAAGTGGTTAAACATTTAACGTTCTTATAGTCACACTTCTGGAATAAGATGCACCTACAGGCGCTAGAATATTTAATGCATTTTCAGAGATGCAGTATGCATCACTGGAGCGAACAAATAATGAGAGAGACTTTATCTTATGGATAGTATATGGGAAAATATCCTAGAGTCTAAACATTTTACAGGAAAAGTACGTCCACTCCCACTATTATCTACTTCAAAAGTAGTTGCAGAGCATGAGGTATAGGTTGTAAACGAATTCTTATTATTTGGAGAAATAGGGTATCTCCAGGCTCATTTATTTGTCAGTCGGACCATATTACTTAAACATATAATTTAAACGTGATTAATAAATAATGAACTGAGATTCAACGACATTTATTCACACATTACAAAATTACAGGCTAATTGCAACGCAAAGTTCAAACGTACCGCTTGGATATCAGATCTGAGCTACCCGATAATGAAGTGAAATACCAGCTTCACATCACTCTCGGATTTCAAACACCTACGAAGTTTATAATAGAGCGGTTGCTGGAGTGATGGAATAACTATACAAATCCTTCACCGAATTGGTGATCGCAACGTGAGAACACGAATCACTTTCTGACAATATAATTCAATCTCAAGAAAAGGCAACGCAATTCGTCTCTATCCGAATCATCATCCAAAATAGAATCTTAGTTGTGGATTTATTAAACATGTAATGTTCAATTTGTTATAAACATGCCTTCCGATAATAATGTGTCAAGTTCACAGTAAACACCGTCCGTGAGGGCTCTTAATCTTCCTGTTCACCCGTTTTAAGGTCACTGTTCAGTAGCTTTGGTTTATTGGATTCGCAAATTATTTTCTGGCTAATCACATTAACTTTGAAAAGCGACAAATTTGGTCACGCATTTATTCATGTACCGACTATTCACCAGCACTAAATGAAGCCTTCAAAACTCGTCAGTGTCCCTCACCGTTATAACCTAGTAAGGATTAAGTTAAAGGTGAATGCTGGGAAATATCAATAGGCGAATGTTATTTACATTCTCATCTATTGCCTAGCATCAACCAAGTTATTTGCATATTCCGAAATGCATTCTCTCCACAATCATGACTATTATATAACTTGTTCGTGTTAAATGTTATTTCCTGTTTAATTTCGTGATGTCTTCTCTCTTACCGGCATACAAACCAGGTATGTTTAAAATAAATGATTTGTATAGTGGATGCTGGCATCAGTGTTCTGAGCGTACTACAGTCACTATAACAGACAAACATGTTGACATTCAGATGTTCTAACATTCGCTTGTTTACAGATCCTCAAACAGTCATCCATTCCATGTTTATGTAATCCGATCAAATCATGATATTTTTAACACGGTATTATTTATTTCGGTACTTTCTAACCTGAAATATAGAATTCCATGAACACTGTAATTACATTACTGTCTCTGACTCTATCTTACCCATATTGATATCCGATAATTGACCTGTCAATTTCATTTAATATAACACTGTAGAAACGGAAGTATTCATCATCATCATCATCACCATCAATTAAATTTCGAAGCTACTGTAAACAGTTTTTGTTCCAGTCTTTGTAATTATTTCCATTTACAATGATTTTGCGTGTAAGAGTTACATTAGCCAGCTATTAACGTAAACATGCATATTAATAATAACTCACAAAAATATTCCATTGGTGGTTGACATTTCTATTTTGACTATACAAACATGGATATATTTAGTCACTCATGTGAGAATTCATTGACGTAGGCTGACATTTTACGTGAAACCTTGTTCGGAATATGCTACTTGCCCTCTTTAAATATTGTGTGAGAGTGTCGGGTTACAGTTGAACATGATCATCACCTCAGACCAATTACATGTCATTTAATAGGATATATTTCGCAGTACGATAAATATTAGAAGGAGAGTTGTAGATTGTAGTAAGGATATTATTATTGCTGATATGGTGGTATTGAAATAATACCGTGATCATGTAAACGTTTGCAGGCGAAACGTGTGTGTTTTTAGTACAATTAAACAAAACGGAACAGAACAGTACAGTCACACTGTTCTTCTAATCTTTCTTCTTGATTAATTGTTGCTGGGTTAGATGTTGCACGGTGAGTGAATAAAAATCTTGGAAATATATCTTCTATTTAGCCTTCTCTCTCGGCTTTAAGCAGTGCTACTTAAAACGTGTTCACGAACCTCTCGACCAAACCGTTGGACGGCGGATTGTATGAGGGTGTCTTGATATGCTTCACGTCATTCCCAATAAAGTACTTCGAAAATTCAGCAGATGTAAACTGTGGTTCATTATCTGACACTAATAAATATCTGAAAACACAAAGCAGCTGAATACTTGTCTCACTATTTCCACAGCAGCTTTTGTCGAAAAAAACTTCGTGAAGTGGACATTTGACCACTTGAAGAAGGCATCAACCATCATCAAGAAATGTTTCTCGTTTATAAGTTCTTCAATATATACATGCACGATCAGTACAAATCATTATTGATGATAGTCAACAATTGTGCATTATTTATTACTTTTGTAAAATAACAATGACAAGTTTGATGTAGTTCATTGTCACTGGGGCAAACATAATTTCAGTTTTTTATTTAGTTCAACATGACTATATCAATCAATAAATCAATATTTTATTGATGATGAACATAAGAATATCTGGTAGCACAATGTTTAAAAGATCAAAGGGGGGAAAGGATAAGAACGTAAATCAATTGATGTGGAAATGTAGGAACACATGTAAAACTTTAATATTTTACCACATGCTTACTACATGCTTAATAAATCAACTAAAAATGCGTTTGTACATCGTTTAGAAATTTAAATGATCAAAAAGAAACTTCACTGAAAAGTTTTCATTTGTAAAAATATTGACTGGTGTTATTGAGAAAGATATTGACCCATGATTCACAATTCCATAAAGCTGTGGTGGACCAAAATGTATGATAGCCAAAAATTGGCAACAAAAGTATTATGTCCAAAGTTTATGTAACAATTAACATTTAATAAGTTAATTATACACAAATACAAAATAAGGGACGTTACTTAAGTCTTCGGCTATTGCGTGTTCCGTTGAGATTGGTCCAAGTAATCCACAATTATACGAGATTATTAATCCCAATATAGACGATACGGATCCAGTAAATTTATCAAGTGTAGAATTCAATGAGAATGTCACAATTGTCTATAAATATAGATGATATGCAATGAATATTTCATTTAACATATTAGCAGTTAGAGCAGAACGATGCAGATGTGAATTAGAGTGTATTTATTGAGGAGCAGTAACAGTGCCACGATATGTTGTACCCAAAACGGAAGGAGGTCAGTTACAAGCGTTCAAAGTAATACACTTAAACAACAAGTACAATTGTTTAATGCTAAAAGGTACATAGTATGAAAATACACAAAATACATACAAAAACTATGAAAAATTATTTACAAAAAAGGTTTTATGGTCCTATCTCCACAAAGCTTAGAGTTGACTGTTTATTTCGTTATTTTTCATATTTTACCTTCTATATTTTTGTTAACCGAACACACTTTTCACATTTATAATTCATTGAAGACCATATTGCGCAGTCAAAAGGGATAAGTATGAATTAAATGATTGAGAAATGACATTGTGCGGCAGAAACGAATTACAACCAATAAACCGTATTTATTTTATTTCAACATAATATGAGACTCTACAATCTTGTCACTGAGGACTATTACATCAAATATTTAGTTATAAATGAGTGTTTTATTTGTATGAGTAGGCTCACCATGTTCGTGGTATTTAATATTCCGCTTCACCTCCACGTCTTCAACAGTACAGTGTTTAATGTCCTCACTGATTAGTGGTGTTGTGTTTCTGTACAGAAGGGATCACGTGTTCGGACGACAGCCACAGCAGGAAGATCAAGCACCGGGGAAGTAACTGCATTCATTTCGATTATGTGGCATAGTATAGTCAGCAAAGGTCAACTCGCCTTCGAGGTGCCGATGATTTGTCGTGGACTGTGAGATATGTTCAAAATGTCTCCACTCTCATAGTGAGTAGCCGTCGGATTTTGTATGCAGAGCACACGTCAAAGATTTATTGCCAGTGAATAAGATGAAATTTTGACCTTCTACTGAAGGCATGAAATGTTTGACGGCACAGTAGGATGCTAGCCGTTCTCCACTGAAAGCGCACTAACTCGTCCTCGAGAGGGTGAGGCATCGTGAGAAAAATTCAAGAGGTTTCCAACATTTTGCAATGTTCTGATGGCAAACGGCTCGCATGGCGAAATCCGATTATTCATGGGCCACACTAAGCGTGGTTGATGGGTCAGGATGATTAGGGAATGTGGCTTGAGCTGAACACGTTGGATCTCTGCAAATGTAGTATATGCGGCATCACTCAGTTCCGATATGCACTGATTACCTCGAAGTAAGTAATTCAACCTGAGATGAGAGGTCAGCGAATGCGATTGCATTTACTCGCCTGCATACGTTGTAAATTATTAACTTGTATTTTAGAGTACAATCATTTTTCCTCATTTCGAACCGTCGACTTCAATGACTTGACGATTTAGTCGGGAAAAATTGTTTCAATATCACATATATTCATCAAATCTATTTGATTTTTTCCAAATTATTATGTATTCTCACATAGGAATTATTTTTCTAAAAGTAACAATAGTGATAATAATATTGTACATAATGTTATGGTGTGATCTGTCTGTTGACCTCAGTTCTTTTCATTGTTGAAATATGAAATATTGTACTTCCTTGTTGTCCATCATCACATTTTATACGAATAATCAAAGTATATGACATTTTCTTTTGTTTATTGAGCGTGATAAAATTTTTGAAATGATAATGAATGTCACTCTTTATCATTACATTCATATGACTGATAATCATCGACGCAGACAGAACAAAATTGAATGAAATTTTCATTTGACATAAGACTACTACTTTTATCTAGACAAAATGTAGTGAAAACAGATACTTTGTCCGTCGATTCAAAGAAGGTTTTGATTCAGCTATGAATGAACATTGAAATCATCTACTATCTTATTTCGAATGAGTCTAGTAACGCTTGTCGTATACAGTTACATAGATTTCACGCCTTCAGTTTATGGAGCCACGGATGTATCATCTGTAACCACAATGACTTCAGACTCGACTTTAAAATATGTATCATCCTTATTGACTGCGATGCCATGAAAAATCATTTTGATGACCAATTCCACATCACGTTTTGTGTCACGTTCCATACCAATCACTGTTATTGATTGACTCACGGTTAAGCGATATTCTGGATAGAAATATTTCATTGTTCATCAAATGTATGTTTGTATTGAATTTCGACTCAATCCTTGTATAGTGGTTAGGTGGATGTCACCACATTTCACGTGAAATCAAACACATTGTAAATCATTATTTCATATTTAGATTTTTCGTATTTTGCGTTAGAATTGAAATGTATTTTATCGTCATTAGACATTTCGTGGAAGAAAGAATTTGCTACAGCTGTGATCCTTAACTATTCTCTAGACTGTCAAGCACAGAGTCTTTTGTTAACCAAAGTCAGAACAAGTATGCCATTCATTTTGTTATACTTTATCTGTTTTTATCTAGAACGTTAATTTACACTGTTGATATAGAAAATAAATAACACAGTATATGAAACGGGGAATCAAATAAATGTGAATAACTTTCCAAACAGTGACTATAGGATAGGAAAATTGAACCAACGAAGTGAATATTGTTTTGTAGTGAACATAAAATTGTGACTGTTGAATTGACGCGGCATAGTCATACAAGACCAAAGAAAGTCAATGTGTTGGTATTCACTTTATTTTATCATTGACGTGTTCACTGATCTACTACGTTTTACATCTACACTTGAATACTAAAATTGCCTGCCCGCTATGTCTGTCTCAACAAATTCGAATTCATAAATGAAGTTGATATTCTTGAGGAGATATTCTGATCGTTTTAAAGAACGTTCTCTGTTTTTTACTATGTCAGCAGAAATCACTTACTCGCTGATTCGTTTATGGACTTGATCACTCGCACGCATATTTTTAACAATATTCGTGAAGGTTGTCAAAAACAGCTGAGTGCAGTTGAGCGAATTCTCCCAGATATTTGACGTTCCATAGATAGGTTGAAAGGTTTTAAACAAAATAATGGGAATTATCTACTACCATTTTTCACAAGTGATAAGGGAATCATTTCAAGTCCTTCGTCATAAGAGTTTTCCAGGACAGCTATGGCCTGCTTCATTTTGAAGGGTATGAAATCAATTTTCGATATGTGTCTGAATGTCAGCATTCGAAATGCATTGATAAAGCTTTCAGTGGCCGGGTTGTATGACTGTGATAAATGCTGGTTGAATTGTTCGCAAATAATATCAGGGTCATCAACAATGCTTTTGTCAAGTATGAAGAATTTGGTCGTGTCAAGAAAATTTGACTTCACAAAGTATTTTAGAAGCTGACGTGTTGACAATTCCGAACTTTGATTATCAGGGACCTTATTTCCTATATTCATAAAATACTCAGGTTTAGATGAAGTACTTCTGCCGATTACAACAAGTATACTCTGAAGTGCATACTGGTCTTTATGCTGCTGGTGGTGGCGTCGTTTTGATTTCCTAAACTTTCTTTTGAAAATTTTAAAAGTATTCTGGCTCCTATTGGCAAGTTACGCCACGTGGCGAATATTTAAAGCAGAACCATCAAGGCAGTATATCTGGTTGTGGTGTACATCAGAAGCGTAATGTCAATATTGTTTGCGGTAAATTAGTTTCCCAAGGTAAACAACGAATAAGAAATTCAATCCGTTTCCTGGTTTGTTGATGAAAGTGTATACTCTTGAACATCATTGCAGCTTTAAAATTCAATTGTACGGTGTCTAAGGAATGACTTTTACTCAATACAACTCTTTAGTCACTCTTAGAAGCTCATGTCTGAAATGCACTGAAATAGAATCTTTGTTGATTGTTAACAGTAAATCAGGTTATTAATTTTTCTAGATGGTTCCCGGACCTGTTGGACTAATGCATAAAGTTCTGGTGTTCCAACTAACTTGTCAATTCGACCTAGAACTGAAGTCGAACTTCATGTAATTTTGGGCAGAACAAAATCACCTCCGATGATTTTAACAGCATGTGGTTGGTGTGAAGCAATGGAAAAGATGTTTGTTAGTAATCTATCGAACTTAGAGTTTGCAAGAAGTTTTATGCATATGCATCTCACCAGTAGATAATTTTGAGATTCACAGTTTACATTAACCCAAATGGTTTCGTCTATGGCATCCAGAGATTTATCCGTAAATTTGCACGCCGAATGTACCGCCTCTTTATTCGTGACATCTATCAGTTCGAATGAGCACGTAGTTATCTATACGCAAGGAGTAATCGGACATAAATTATTTGCACCACGTTTTCGTGATAAGTACAATAGTTGTATTTACAAGAAATAAAATGGTTTCAAGAAGAGTAATTTTCTTGAACAGAGAGCGGGCATTGAAGGAAATAATAAGAAATTCAGAATTATCATGGTGAAGCAGGCTGGAGTATAAATCACAATTGGTGGTCTCGTAAATATTCGTATGATTGAATAATGTAAGACTTGTGTTGCGAGGGGAAATGAATTAAGCGAATATGTCTTCTTTTAAAATGTATATACTAGTGCCTGCAAAAAAGCCGTTGGAAATGCAAAAAAGCTTCTCACCGTTATTGTATAAAACATGTGATAAAAGAATAGTGTACATATTGAGAGCCGGCCAAGAAAGCTATCTGGTCTAAGTGTGCAATCAGGTGACTATTAACCATTCCGATTACTTTTTATGCTCGAAATATGTGGAACATGCTCTAGGCCGTCTACCGCTATACATGCTTGCAATGGTTTGCAAGGTTCAAATATATTGCAGTATGGTGTGTGGTCAGTTATAAAATTGTAATGACCAGTTTCTCATTATTCCTTGCACGGTCACTGTAACCAGTTGTCTCACTAACAGCGATTCGAACTGTGCTATCCAATTCCTAATAAATACAATTACTTTGAGTTGAATCGAAGTCAGCATTATTAAAATAATAGGCACCACCTACATCGTGGTTATTTTCTTTTGAGTTTTGAAGTTGAAGAGATTGAGGTGAGTTTTTTGGTGGTTGCATAGTCGTAAACTTAGATGTTCTCGGAGAACCGGACTTCATTTTTCGACATTCAGGATTATGATGCGTTCTGGAGTTAATTCTTTTTAGTCTGTAGCTAAATCTTCCTGCTTTTCGCTGACGTGGTGTTCTATGTGAGCAAATCTTAATATCTTTGAAAATCTGTTTTGATCTCGTTTAATTGAAAGAAGATTGAACTCACTAGCGTCTTCAAATGATCTGAAGATCGATGACTGCATATCACGATCGAGGAAGTTATTTATCTCCATCTATTGTGATTAGCTCAAACAAATATGATAGATCAAGAATAATATCTTTTTGTCGGAAAATATTACCTTCCTGATCACTTCAACCATTCTCCTTTGTTGTCTAATACATTATAGTCTCCAGTACAGTGTAATTGTAGAAGATCAGCGTTCAGTTGACTGTAATGAGGATGACGAAATGCCAACAAATAAAATAACAAACAACTAGTAGACTGATATCTCACATCACATTCTCTCTTGAACCATCACCAATGAGCATAATACCTATTGAAGCTGTGTGTTCCGAAATCGAATCCATCAAATAGCATCAGTTCCCTTAAGAATACAGGTACACCTTGCTGATTAGTGACAAGTAGCAAGACAATCGGGTTCAGAGTTTCCTGTTGATCACCTCCAAGCTTCATCTTATCTGTATACTCAGTTGAAAATGTGAGGGAATCGACTACTTAGTATACTGAAAAAACACTTTGATAATAAAATTTCCTTAATATTTATTTCAAATTCAATCGTTCTGTAAACTCCAGGTTGATTGCATAATTGTGAATGTTCAAATAATGGTGGATAGTGTGTGTTGGGTTTATTAAAGCATCTGAATCGGGTGAGTTTGTATGAGTTCAGTTCTTTGAGCGTGATAAGAATTTTAGAAATGATAATGATTGTCACTCTCTATCATTACATTCATATGACTGATAATCAGTGATGGTAACCGACACTACAAGACCATAGATATTAATAAACATAAGCAAAGAGGCTAACTATGTTTCTACTAATATCCTCAATTGAAATCATACATTCCTTGTTAAAAACAGCCTTTTCATTAGCATTAATTGAAATTGTAGTGAAAGAGGACACTAGTGAGAACAAACGAATGTACTTGAATAGAGAATTACAGAATCCCCCAGAACAATCTGAGAACCATACAGTAAATTCTTTTTTCGCAAAATTTCAACCAATCGTCTCAGACTTGGTTGTTCATTCGTCTCAACACCAATCATTCCTTGTTCTAGTTGTCATTCTCTTTCCTTTGAGATTCTCAACTCTCTGTCATCAGGCATTTGACTTTATTTCATGAGATATACTGCTTATATCTGTTGACTTCAGTGAACACTTATCTCCGGTGATGTTTGGTAATTTATACGCTCCGCGCTTGATTTACGAATAGTTAGTTGATCAGTAGCTATTATCCCTTATTTGTTATAAGGATTATGGATAAGAATGATTTGTGATGTTCCTCACAAAATTGATTTATCATAATAAAATAATTAATATTTATTGAGTATATATGGATGGACATTTTGATTCTCCCATTTGATTACTAACATCCAGTTAAGTAGTATCTGATTGTTAAATATGATTTCATAATCTTCAATGAACAATAGTATCTAATACTTTTCATTCTTTATTAAACAACAAGAGCATCATTTCAATGTGTGTATCTTTAAATAAGAAGGATCTAGTTTTATGTGTAAAGCTAATACATGAAACGTTAAAAACCTACAACGTGTAAAGATCTCAAAATTACATATATGTATCTGTTACTCTTCATGAAGGAGCATAGGTCAACCAACAGCACTCTGCATCCTACTCTTATGACCAACACTTTCCAGTTGTTTCCAGTTATGGCTGCTTCCAATTCTGGAAGTAGTGTGCTTTTTGGCCTTACACTTTTCTGTTTCCATTCATGGTTTAAAGTGCGGTCTGACCTCGTAATGCAGTTCGATGATTTCCTCGAAGTAAGCTCTATCCCATCTAAACTTTTTTTTCCAAATTTCCTCTTTAGCCGAAAGTTAGTCTCAATCGTTTCGAAAAGCATTTTTGATCATACAGTCAATTTTCAATCGAAGTATTTTTGAAATTACCTACCGTGAATATTCATTTGAAAATCCGGTATAAAAGATTCATTTTAATTTGTTTTAAAGAAGACACACAGCACTGTGCATGCACGGTTCTGCATAATGGACTCCAACACAAGGCATTTGATTTAACTCATGCACAGTTACCTTTTGTACTACTGAACTAGCATCCAATCATATCAAATCGGTAACAACAAGCGCATGTTCTCTGGTATTCTTAGATTTTTTTCTCATGAATTTCGACGACTTTAGATTTCTCCCTATTAATTCTACTTTTTCATCAAGCTAACGGATTATCACTTACATATTCTATTGATATGAAGGTACTGAATAATATCCATGCGGTCAATAAACTATGGCGTACAATGAAAGTTTATCCTTAATTACATGGGTTTTCTCATATATTATTATCATAGATAAATCATATTTATATTTGATTATATTTTTATTATCAGCTCATCAATGAGTGATGGTCCTAAGAACGTTGAAACGTAACCCCACGGTTCTATGGACAACTGCTTGTGGCCCATCGCGCACCCTCTTTTTATTGTAGAGCACTTGATGTGCTGGCTTTGTGCTTCAAAATGACCTTCCACCGGAAACGTAAGTTGATGGGATAAGGTGAAGTATCACATTTTCACAGTTGTCTCTTAAAGTCCGTATGAATATACGACAGATGAATTTTGCTAGTTATAACTTTACCAGATTAAAAATAATTTTCAAACGATAATCTTTAGCTACTCAAATGAAATTTCAGTAGATGTTCACTACACAAATAATTGTGTTCATATCATTCACTGTAATATTATTATTAATATTATTATTCAATTATTCGGTCGGTTAAAAATAAATTGAGTTCTCATTAGTAATAGAATTGATGATTGAAATTACCAAGAATAATTGACTATCACTGAATCTTTATCTGTAATTGAAATAATGGGCCCCATCATAACAATAATGTGTATGATTGATGTTATCATCATCATCATCATCATCATCATCATCATCATCATCATCATCATCATCATCATCATCATCATCATCATCATCATCATCATCATCATCATCATCATCATCATCATCATCATCATCATCATCATCATCATCATCATCATCATCATCATCATCATCATCATCATCATCATCATCCTAAATCGTCATTATTATGGCAAATTGATGAGTGACCATGATTTTGATGACTTCGAGTTCAAGCTGAATTCAGCGCGTTTTTGAAGAAAACGAAGAAGAAAATCCATGAAATTTGTTTATACCATATCCTATAAGACTTTAAAAAGTAACTTATTATTATTATTATTGGCTTTATTGAATATTATAATCTGGTACAATATAGTTTTCTCAGCACGAGTTATTTCAACAAGTTTTTGGCCAAACAGGAAAAAAACCATAAAAAGAAACAAAAAAAACAGAACAGAAATAAAATAAAAAAAAGGTTTAGGAAAATCTGACCTTATACAAATTATCGAATTTGAGACATGCCTAAGAATACAGGTTATTTACTAGGTCAACTCTAACAGCCTGTTCGTCACAAAGCAGATTTGCTAAGTAAGGTATTACAGAACTTTTATAGATTTGCTTGCGTGTATGGATTTTAATGTATTTACGTCTCGTTCTACCAGAAGATATACAAGGAGAAAGATATGAATGAGGCGGATGGTCAGTATCTGATAAGATAACACCTGCCAAGAGTTTGCAAGACTTAAGATGTCTATCCACAAGCATATTACCAATGACTTCAAAAGATTCACCACAAACCTTGCAAACTGCCTTCAGCACTCTACGCAAAATAGCAAAGTCATTTCGAAAAAGCCCGGGAAAGAATAATGGAGAGCAATATAAAATAATAGGTAATATGCAGGAATTTACAAATTGTAAGAGTAAATGGCGAGTAATCCCAAAAGCATGCAGCCTCTTTATTTAGTATGTCAAACGGTAAACTTTTTTCGATAACAGCAAAACATGAGAAGACCAAGAAAGATCAGATTAAAAAGTAACACCAAGATATTTGACCTTCGACACTGTGTTTATTAAGGAGCCTCCAATGGCACAAGCATTATGGGATTCGAACATAGAGTATAGGTTCTGTCCATATCTCAAGCTAAAATTAACAGCTTGACATTTAGATGGATTGAGTAAGAGACCATTACCAACAGACCACCCTTCAATACGAGATAAAAACTCATTCATTTCTATGGGATGTAAGGAGGTAGATAGTGGCATACATACAGTGAGGTCGTCCGCATATTTTACAAAAGTGTTCTCTGTGGAAGATCGCAGATCATGCAAAAAGAAAGAGAAGAGCAGAGGTGAAAGAACAGCTCCTTGTGGCACACCTACAGTAGACAGTAGAGATGTTGAACACTGTCCTTCGAATACAGTGTACTGTTCTCTTCCAGAAAGGTAGGAACGTAGCCAATTGGTTATCCAGCTGTCAGTGTCAATGCTAATCAGCTTGTTAAGTAAGAGGTGTCTTGGAATAGAATCAAAAGCAGAAGTAAAGTCCAGGAAAGCGCATCTCACATACTTCTTACCCTTTTCCAATACCAACACTATATTGTGATGCAGAACAGCAACGGAATCTAATGTGCTTCTTTTGCATTTGTAAGCAAACTGAAATGGATCACAGTGCTCTTTTATTGCAGGTTGAAGTGGTTGTATCAGTAATTTTTCCATTATTTTGAGGAAAGGTGAGGTTATTGCAATGGGTCTAAGTTTCACATTTTTACCACCAGAAGCTTTTTTAGGTATAGGGATTACCTTTATCTTTCTCAACATTTTCGGTAAGACATTAGTTGAGAAGGATCTGTTAAAGATATTCGTTAATGGATAACATCAAACATCAGCACATTTTTTAAAAAGGAGGTTTTGGATACCATCAGGTCCTAAACATTGGGATGAATTAAGTGATTATAGACATTTTCGGACATCATTTTCAGTGAAACTGGGAACACAATTATTCTTCAAACCCTTGGATATAGGGAACATGATGTCAGATGACTGACGAATAAAGGACTTATTTAAGTCACAAACATTCAGCTGGTTATTGCTTCTAGTCTGCCTGTCCCCTGTAATTTCTTTAAAGAGTTTCCACATACTTGGAGAGCTTTTACAAGATAGGAGTTTTTGAGTGAACACAGAGTTGAGACGTCTAATCTTTTGGTTTATTTGATCATTTAACTTACGAACATCAATAGTGTTTTTCTCCTTGTACATTCTTTCTTTTACCCTCCGTAGTCGTTTTAGTTGTGGAGATGTAAGTCGATCAAAACTTAAAAAGAAGGTTTGGGTAGGAGAGCAAATATCAAAACAGAATTTAAGGTAAGAGGTGATAACATCCGTTGTGTTTTCTATTGAGTCATCTGTAAGTACTTCCCAGTTGGTCGTACGAAACATGTTTTTCAGATTTTGTAAATTTTCTTCTGAGTAACTCCTACATATTACTTTTTTGGTATGGTGTATGTGTGTACTCTTTCCATGTTTACCATATACTTTAGGTAGGACACGAATTAAACAGTGATCCGAACTATACAATGGAACAACTTATGTAAACAGATAGATTGAGATTCCCAGATTTGCTCTATTCTCTCCTCAAAATAAAAAGAAACAAAGAAGGAGATCACCTTTATGTTTTGCAATGTTGTTTTGGTCAATTTTACAAACCTCAATTGAAGTCAGTTTCATGAATGATTAGTAATGTATCATATGTTGTATGAAAGAAGATGAAGATTCCTGGTAGAACTAGGTAATTACACTATACACATCGTACATTGACCACGACCTGATTTCATTATGAATGGTTTTATAACGAATGATCTTTTAAAGATATTAAGACTTCTCATTATTATCTCTTAAAAATAATCAATAATTGTCTTTTGTTATTTAATATGCTTGAGTATAAATTTATTATATTACGAATAATACCAACTCATCAGCAAACGCGTCAATGTCCGACTACTTTGACTCTTGTAAGCCAAGTTTAACAAATAGAAGAAAAGCATTACATCAGATCATAGAAGTTGGAATAATGCCTGTCATCTGAACTGACGAGCTTTAGGTCCTGTGAACTGTATTATACCCTTAAACCACTGACACAGCATACAGTGTTTAAATAACTGATATCAGTTAACAGGTGGTGTGGCACAATCAACCCGTTTTTGCGGAAGAGTCACAGATTAAGATGAACCGCAGTTCAATACTTCATGGTTTCCAGTGGTTTTCTAACTTATATTAGTTCGTGATGTTAATACAATTCAACGATCAGTACAAATCATTATTGATGATAGTTAACAATTGTGCATTATTTATTACTTTTGTAAAATAACAATGATAAGTTTGATGTAGTTCATTGTCACTGGGGCAAACATAATTTCAGTTTTTTATTTAGTTCAACATGACTATATCAATCAATAAATCAATATTTTATTGATGATGAACATAAGAATATCTGGTAGCACAATGTTTAAAAGATCAAAGGGGGGAAAGGATAAGAACGTAAATCAATTGATGTGGAAATGTAGGAACACATGTGAGACTTTAATATTTTACCACATGCTTAATAAATCAACTAAAAATGCGTTTGTACATCGTTTGGAAATTTAAATGATCAAAAAGAAACTTCACTGAAAAGTTTTCATTTGTATGAATGTTGACTGGTGTTATTGAGATAGATATTGACGCATGATTCACAATTCCATAAAGCTTGGAATTGACTGTTTATTTCTTTATTTTTCATATCTTCCCTTCTATATTCCTGTTAACTGAACACACTTTTCACATTTATAATTCATTGAAGACCATATTGCGCAGTCAACACAATATGAGCCTGTATAATCTTGTCATCAAGGACTATTACATCGACTATTTAGATGTGAATGAGTGTTGTTGTTTGTATGAGTAGGCTCACCATGTTCGTGGTATTTAATAATCCACTTCACCTCCACGTCTTCAACAGTACAGTGTTTAATGTCCTCACTGATTAGTGGTGTTGTGTTTCTGTACAGAAGGGATCACGTGTTCGGACGACAGCCACAGCAGGAAGATCAAGCAACGGGGAAGTAACTGCATTCACTTCGATTATGTGGCATAGTATAGTCAGCAAAGGTCAACTCGCCTTCTATGTGCCGATGGTTTGTCGTAGACTGTGAGATATGGTCAAAATGTCTGCACTCTCATAGTGAGTAGCCGTCGGATTTTGTATGCAGTGCACACGTCAAAGATTTATTGCCAGTGAATAAAACGAAATTTTGACTTTCTACTTAGGGCATGAAATGTTTGACGGCACAGTAGGATGCTAGCCGTTCTCTACTGAAAGCGCTATAACTCGTCTCCGAGAGGGTGAGGCATCGTGAGAAAAATTCAAGAGGTTTCCAACATTTTGCAATGTTCTGATGGCAAACGGCTCGCATGGCGAAATCCGATTATTCATAGGCCACAATAAGCGTGGTTGATGGGTCAGGATGATTAGGGAATGTGGCTTGAGCTGAACACGTTGGATCTCTGCAAATGTAGTATATGCGGCATCACTCAGTTCCGATATGCACTGATTACTTCGAAGTAAGTAATTCAACCTGAGATGAGAGGTCAGCGAATGCGATCGCATTTACTCGCCTGCATACGTTGTAAATTATTAACTTGTATTTTAGAGTACAATCACTTTTCTTCATTTCGAACCGTTGTTGCAAGCCTTATATATATAACAAAGTTCCGACTTGAATTATGCAACACCTATGAATAGACGGAACACAGACTTAACGTAAGTGAAAAACTAGATAGTCTTCTTTAGCACATCTACTTCACTCGACACAATGTGTTTGACGACAAAACGTTATGATTGTAATGATCAAGTAGATAATATTGTCCTACGAGGACAAATTATTCATGACGAACAATATTTATATGACCGGAATACAACACCTACTCTTTTCGTCCACTCCAAACTATCCACATCGACTTCAGTGACTTGACGATTCAGTCAGGAATACGTGTTTCAATATCACATATAATCATCAAATCTATTTGATTTCTTCCAAAATACTATGTATTTTCACATAAGAATTATGTTTTCAAATGTAACAATAATGATAATGATATTCTACATAATGTTATGGTGTGATCTGTCTGTTGACCTCAGTTCTCTTCATTGTTGAAATATGAAAGGTTGTACTTCCTTGTTGTTTATAAAACATTTTATCCGCATAATCAGACTATATGACATTTTCTTTTGTTTATTGAGCGTGATAAGAATTTTCTAAATGATAATGAATGTCACTATCCATCAGTACATTTATATGACTGATAATCATCGACGCAGACAGAACAAAATTGAATAATAATAATATATTCTGAAAATAATATTTACAGAATTCACAACAGTTTACAGGCATGATCAGATTGTTATTAAAATCAACATTTAATGTAGAGAACAAACATGAAATATAATAATGTTTTATGTTTACTTGTTTAATAATTGATAAATAGTTTATATATGGCATATATCACGGAAAGCCAATGCAACATCAGGGAACTTGTCATTTGGTGGTATGATGCACGCGGTTTTCCAACGGTCAGGATAAGAGCCTGATTTCATAGAGAGAGTAAACAGCTTAAGGGGAAGAAGTGGAATATCTGGACCACCATATTTGTAGAGAAATGATGAAATCCCGTCTGCTCCGTGACCTTTCGAAACCTTGAGGTTATTTATAACCTTACTTATTTTCAGATATGTGAAGGAGATAGATTTAATTGAGTTACCAGTCATGCATATAACTCTAGAAACAGAGCCATTTATGGATTCATCGCCATTTGCAAAATTACCACTGAAAGGTCTGCTATAGTTTTTGGGTCATATATAAAACTATTATTATGCAGGATGCATGGTATATCAACATTTTGAGTTGATTTAGCACGTTTATTGTAATGGCGGATTAGGTTTTGCACTTCTGAGCTAGTACTTAGTGCTAATAGCTCTTCATTGATGGCTTTTAACCTATGTTTCTCTTTTATTTGGTTAACAATTATTGTTATTTGTGTGACTGCCGTGAAGTCATCAGATTTAAAATAACGTTTCTTTAGTCGTCTTAGTTTATTACGATATTTAGCTGGAATATATAATTCGTAATGTTTACTAATCCTGTAAGTTTTAATTGGTGCACAGGAGTCTAGACAAGAATTACCAATCAAATAGAATATTTTGATGTCATCTGTCAGACCTCTACATGAGAAGAATTCATCCCAGTCTAAGAGTTTGATCAGTGAGCACAAGAGGTCCCAGTCGGCATGCTTATGGTCTACATAATTGCAGGTTCTTTCAATTGGTCGGTTGTAGGAGGGATAGATGGGGAGAGCACAAGCTACTATCTTATGTTCACTGCTTTCAAACTCGTTGTATACTTGTACAGATAGGGGAATGATATCTCTACTAAATATTAGATCAAGTGTATAATCACCCCTTGTTGGGGTGCGAACCCACTGTGACCAGCAGTACAGATTAAGGATTGATAAAAATTCACCATTGCTAGACTGACAACTACCGATACTCCAGTTAATCCCTGGATAATTGAAATCGCTAGTGATAATCTTAGCACTGGAGTTTAGAGTACATGCGTGTATGAATGCATTGATAATAAGATCATTCAAATTATCAGTACTATCAGGAACTCTATATATACAACCTAGGAGTAGACTATGGTTTGGGTATTGATTGATATCCAGATCGATTCTGGTAAACTATTCAAGATACTATCCTCAACTTTGTTAGTTGTTAAGGTATTCAAAGCAAATATAAGACAACCGCCTCCTCGCTTAGTTTCTCTGTCACAGCGATAGAGTCGATAGTTTTGGATATTTAATTCGGAATCGGCCACTGCTGGATAACACCACGTTTCAGTGATAAGTATAAAAGAAGGCTTGGCTAGAAAGGCTAAGGTTCTCAAGGCTGAGATTTTGTTCAGAAGTGAACGTGCGTTAATGAGTAATAAGTTTAAAAAGGGAGTGTGTAGTGTAAAAAAACGGAGAGCATCCCTTTCAATGGTATGAGTTCTAGCTATGCCTGGACTATGGTTCAATGTGTTTGCCGGATCGCATGGGCTATAGCATGAGCGAATTGTAGTGCTAGTGGAACAAGGGATTTCTGGAGGCCGAAAAAAAATCCTTATTTTGATAAGCTTGAATAATTTGTTGTACTTGTTTTGGTGGACAAGTGCCTGCATGTTGGGGTTGCGTTGGTGGTGCATAACCTAGTATACCATCTTTCCCACTGTGAGAGTGATGATAAGAGTTAAATCTTTCAGGTTTATTATTTATGACATTTGGGGGGAAACCATGGGGCACGCTGGTTCATTGCCGTCTGTCTAATGGTAGGCCTGCTTACATGATGGTTGTAGTGGCCGTCTCGTGTAACGTTTGAACGAAATGTGTCCTTATAGCCTCCCTTACAATGAATAGGGTTAAGCATAGTTATTATACATTTGTTTGGTGAGGCCGTTGAAATATTTTTGGTATTCGGTTTGGAACTAGAAGATTTTTTTTATTTACTTATTCTTTTATTTGCTTACTTTTTAATTGGTATATTCTTTTTAGGTTTAGCAGTGTTTTTAGGAGCCTTCACAATAGAATCAGATGTTTGATTTTGGGCTTCCGATATTGCACTGGAAAGAATGACATTAAAGTCTTCATCAGATATGTCCTGGTTATCTAGGGCCACTATGGGTATGAGAGGCAAACTAGCACACTGCATTGGTATAACAGTACACTGACTAACATGAGATAAAATAGCTGTACCAGTGGGTTCAGCTGCTGGCGCGATCACATTTGTTGTGACCTCAACAATGTTATTTTCGTTCATGCTACGCTTTTGTGTTAGTCTTTGATTGATGGTTTTGTCTGAGACTATACGAGCATTTTTAAACTTCGTATGCGCACAGAGTAGCTCTTCAGATTCTATCAAACGTTCCGCTAATAAATGGGAATCGAATATAAACAGGATAGAGCACGAGTATTTTTGATGCCTTTTGTTAAGTCGGATACATTGGCATGGATTGTCCTGGAGGTTAGCTGTCTTTATTATCCGGTTTCTTACAGTTTTAATGACAACTTTGTCAGGTATATTATATATAATCACATAATTTCGAGAGACTATTCGCTTGATGACTTCACTAGCTATGAAGTCAATAACGGATTCTACTTTGATCCTGTCTTCGAGTTCAGGAGTAACTATATCCTTTGACAACAGCAGTCGAAGGGGCGACAGTGTCTTTAGTTCTAATTTAAGATCATCATGCTTTAATAAAGAGCCCGCAAGTGACTCCACTTTAGAACGCATATCACTTAGTTGCTTATAAACAGCGGCTTATTCGCTCTTAATAAGATCGATACCATCTGTTCGTGAGTTAGAACTCATTATTAGGTTAGACATAGAGTCATCCAGCAACATGTGTGGAATAAGTCCGCTCCCACCATTATCTGGTGCAACAGGAGTTGCAGAGCATGGGGTATAAGTAGGACCAGAATTGTTAATATCTGAAGAAATAGGACTTTTTCGAGCACGTTTTTGTGTCGATCGAACCATTTTACTTGAAGGGTTAATTGAATGTTATTATTGATTTATAAAGTAGGGTTTAACGATATATTGGCTTTTTACAATAAATACCTTGTCAGCGTGACGCAAACTTCAAACGTACCGCAGTCATTTCCATTTGACATATGACTACTACTTTTATCTAGACAAAATGTAGTGAAAACAGATACTTTGTTCGTCGATTTAAAGCAGATCTTGATTCAGCTTTGAATGAACACTGAAATAATCTACTATCTTATTTCGAATGAGTCTAGTAACACTTGTCTCATCCTTATTGACTACGATGCCATGAAAAATCATTTTGATGACCTATGCCACATCACGTTTTGTGTCACGTTCCATACCAATCACTATTATTGATTAACTCACGGTTAAGCGATATTCTGGATAGACATATTTCATTGTTCATCAAATGTATGTTTGTATTTAATTTCGACTCAATCCTTGTATAGTGGTTAGGTGGACGTCACCACATTTCACGTGAAATCGAACGCACTGTAAATCATTATTTCATATTTAGATTTTTCGTATTTTGCGTTAGAATTGAAATGCATTTTATTGGCATTAACCATTTCGTGGAAGTAAGAATTTGCTACAGCTGTGATCCTTAACTATTCTCTAGACTGTCAAGCACAGAGTCTTTTGTTAACCAAAGTCAGAACAAGTATGCCATTCATTTTGTTATACTTTATCTGTTTTTATCTAGAACGTTAATTTACACTGTTGATATAGAAAATAAATAACACAGTATATGAAACGGGGAATCAAATAAATGTGAATAACTTTCCAAACAGTGACTATAGGATAGGAAAATTGAACCAACGAAGTGAATATTGTTTTGTAGTGAACATAAAATTGTGACTGTTGAATTGACGCGGCATAGTCATACAAGACCAAAGAAAGTCAATGTGTTGGTATTCACTTTATTTTATCATTGACGTGTTCACTGATCTACTACGTTTTACATCTACACTTGAATACTAAAATTGCCTGCCCGCTATGTCTGTCTCAACAAATTCGAATTCATAAATGAAGTTGATATTCTTGAGGAGATATTCTGATCGTTTTAAAGAACGTTCTCTGTTTTTTACTATGTCAGCAGAAATCACTTACTCGCTGATTCGTTTATGGACTTGATCACTCGCACGCATATTTTTAACAATATTCGTGAAGGTTGTCAAAAACAGCTGAGTGCAGTTGAGCGAATTCTCCCAGATATTTGACGTTCCATAGATAGGTTGAAAGGTTTTAAACAAAATAATGGGAATTATCTACTACCATTTTTCACAAGTGATAAGGGAATCATTTCAAGTCCTTCGTCATAAGAGTTTTCCAGGACAGCTATGGCCTGCTTCATTTTGAAGGGTATGAAATCAATTTTCGATATGTGTCTGAATGTCAGCATTCGAAATGCATTGATAAAGCTTTCAGTGGCCGGGTTGTATGACTGTGATAAATGCTGGTTGAATTGTTCGCAAATAATATCAGGGTCATCAACAATGCTTTTGTCAAGTATGAAGAATTTGGTCGTGTCAAGAAAATTTGACTTCACAAAGTATTTTAGAAGCTGACGTGTTGACAATTCCGAACTTTGATTATCAGGGACCTTATTTCCTATATTCATAAAATACTCAGGTTTAGATGAAGTACTTCTGCCGATTACAACAAGTATACTCTGAAGTGCATACTGGTCTTTATGCTGCTGGTGGTGGCGTCGTTTTGATTTCCTAAACTTTCTTTTGAAAATTTTAAAAGTATTCTGGCTCCTATTGGCAAGTTACGCCACGTGGCGAATATTTAAAGCAGAACCATCAAGGCAGTATATCTGGTTGTGGTGTACATCAGAAGCGTAATGTCAATATTGTTTGCGGTAAATTAGTTTCCCAAGGTAAACAACGAATAAGAAATTCAATCCGTTTCCTGGTTTGTTGATGAAAGTGTATACTCTTGAACATCATTGCAGCTTTAAAATTCAATTGTACGGTGTCTAAGGAATGACTTTTACTCAATACAACTCTTTAGTCACTCTTAGAAGCTCATGTCTGAAATGCACTGAAATAGAATCTTTGTTGATTGTTAACAGTAAATCAGGTTATTAATTTTTCTAGATGGTTCCCGGACCTGTTGGACTAATGCATAAAGTTCTGGTGTTCCAACTAACTTGTCAATTCGACCTAGAACTGAAGTCGAACTTCATGTAATTTTGGGCAGAACAAAATCACCTCCGATGATTTTAACAGCATGTGGTTGGTGTGAAGCAATGGAAAAGATGTTTGTTAGTAATCTATCGAACTTAGAGTTTGCAAGAAGTTTTATGCATATGCATCTCACCAGTAGATAATTTTGAGATTCACAGTTTACATTAACCCAAATGGTTTCGTCTATGGCATCCAGAGATTTATCCGTAAATTTGCACGCCGAATGTACCGCCTCTTTATTCGTGACATCTATCAGTTCGAATGAGCACGTAGTTATCTATACGCAAGGAGTAATCGGACATAAATTATTTGCACCACGTTTTCGTGATAAGTACAATAGTTGTATTTACAAGAAATAAAATGGTTTCAAGAAGAGTAATTTTCTTGAACAGAGAGCGGGCATTGAAGGAAATAATAAGAAATTCAGAATTATCATGGTGAAGCAGGCTGGAGTATAAATCACAATTGGTGGTCTCGTAAATATTCGTATGATTGAATAATGTAAGACTTGTGTTGCGAGGGGAAATGAATTAAGCGAATATGTCTTCTTTTAAAATGTATATACTAGTGCCTGCAAAAAAGCCGTTGGAAATGCAAAAAAGCTTCTCACCGTTATTGTGTATAACATGTGATAAAACAATAATGTACCCTACGTTATAAATCAATAATAACATTCAAATAACCCTTCAAGAAAAATGGTTCGATCGACACAAAAACGTGCTCGAAAAAGTCCTATTTCTTCAGATATTAACAATTCTGGTCCTACTTATACCCCATGCTCTGCAACTCCTGTTGCACCAGATAATGGTGGGAGCGGACTTATTCCACACATGTTGCTGGATGACTCTATGTCTAACCTAATAATGAGTTCTAACTCACGAACAGATGGTATCGATCTTATTAAGAGCGAATAAGCCGCTGTTTATAAGCAACTAAGTGATATGCGTTCTAAAGTGGAGTCACTTGCGGGCTCTTTATTAAAGCATGATGATCTTAAATTAGAACTAAAGACACTGTCGCCCCTTCGACTGCTGTTGTCAAAGGATATAGTTACTCCTGAACTCGAAGACAGGATCAAAGTAGAATCCGTTATTGACTTCATAGCTAGTGAAGTCATCAAGCGAATAGTCTCTCGAAATTATGTGATTATATATAATATACCTGACAAAGTTGTCATTAAAACTGTAAGAAACCGGATAATAAAGACAGCTAACCTCCAGGACAATCCATGCCAATGTATCCGACTTAACAAAAGGCACCAAATGAGAAGATAGCTTTCTATTATGATAACGTAAGGTGAAAAATTAAATGGAAATTTATTTTGTGACAAATACTTCAGATCATTCCACTATTTCATATCGACCAATGCTGTCAAGTGTATCCCGTTACTTTGATCATGATAGAAAAGTATCTGCATTTAATTTTGTGGAAACAAACTAGTTGACACTATTATCAATCCACTAAAGAATAAATATCCAAGCATTTGGTAAAGACAGTGAATAGTCAGAAGTGAAGTCCCATCCCAAAATCAATGATGTGTTTGTGCCAAATAGTAGCGTACTTTGAATGTTTGAGTACTGAACGTGAAGATTGATATACTGTTAAGCTTAACATCATGTGATGAAAATCGACTGATCATAAAGTTCAATTTGGAACATCCTGAGTGCAGCATCCTTTCCACTCAACACATTTAAATTTCATTTCAACGGACGACGTTAATCATCTCACAGTTTGTCGTTTCATATCATGATGGAGAGATATTTCGTAATTCTGAACCCAAGTTGACAAGAGTATGTATACAGATTGGATGGAAAATTCATGGAAAGATAACGTTAAATACAGGTATGCCTAGTTTTAGTGTGATTAGTTGTCTTTGAATGAGATGATCTAAATGATGATACATTTCTCCAGTAATTATTCGATTTAATATCAATGAATGTGTGGTGAAAAATCTTACCTCGGACATCCAACACTCTTTTTTCAGATTCTCTAGGAAATTGAAGAAAGTGAGTGGCAATCAAAAATCTACGGAAGAATAAATTGTAGAGAAGGTGAGGATCATTTCAGAATGTCTTGTTAACACTTTGATATATGGTGACGTACATCATCAATCATTTGCTAGTGTCATATTATTTTTATTTGTACTCAGTCATGAGCATGTCATTGCAGAAAGTTTATGTAATCTATCAGAGTATTCGAATACACCTTTCAAGGAGTGAAGAATGGTCAGTTGTTTCTTTGGAACAACATATGTAAGCGAACAATTGTTTTCAATTAGATCGTCATCAGGCTTTACTCTAATATACATGAATATTTATATAAAAATGTTAGACCAATCAAGGCTATTTGAGTCAATAATAATCACAATGAAATAGAAATACGTTACCAAGCATAATAATAGTTAAAAGTACAAGTTGATAGTGGGAAGACAGGTGTACTGATAGTAGTAAGAATAGTAAATTACGATAACAAAAGTCTTATCAATAATTAAACATAAGAATTAAGAGGTCAAACGTGGGTAAATAGTCTGGAATAGTAATCACAAAACATTAAAATCATTACGTAATAAGAAGTATGTAAGTAAATAGATAGTGAAGAATACAAACGGAAAGAGGTAGAAAATTACAAACAAACAAAAAATGATAACCAAAATAAAAGAAATTTTTTACAAATAATAATAATGTCAATTATTAAGTTATGTCCGGCCATGGAAGGGATAGGGGGGTTACGAATTTCTTTTGTACACATAAATTGGGATGGAATGTACGAATCCCTATGGCTTCTGCTATATGAAGTAGACGGGAGCGAACTCCGTTGGGAAACGATGGAGGTATACGATAGATCACTTGAAATGATTTCAATTTATCAACAATATGACCACTATCAATTAGATGTGCCAAGATAGAACTGCGTATTGTTTTTATTTGGCTCTTTCCAAACCATGCTGGTAGATGTTCACTCATTCGTTGGTTAAGTTGCCTAGTAGTGCGTCCGATATGGCTATCTCCACAGGAGCAGCTGAACTTATAAATGCACATGGAGGAGGCCAACTCAGGTAACTTATCCTTCGTTTGAGTAGACATCACTGGTCGACTCGAGAAAGTCAATGCAAGATAGGCTGCGTAGAAAGTTCTACTAATTACTTTTGTTAACCTATCTTTCAGAGTTTCACTAGCTATATCCCCGTTGAATGGTAATTTCATGTATAGAGGCTTCTTACGAACAGTTAAAATCTCCGATTTCTTCCTTGTATCATACATGTACTTTTTGATGAACGCAGCAGGGTAGCCGATCTCAGTCAGTGAGCTATAGATAAATTCCAGTTCCTGACCTAAAGTATCAACAGAACAGATCTTATTTGCTCTACTAGTGAGGCATTTAACCAAGTTTCTCTTATATTGGATAGGTGTAAAGCTATAGAAGTGAGTGTATTGGCAGGCAGAGGGTCTTTTTCTATACACGCTTCTACTTAACGAGCCATCACTTCGCCTGCTTAGTGTAACGTCAAGGAAATTCAGCTTCATGTCACACTCGCCTTCACCAGTGAAGCTAATCGCTGGATGTACACTGTTGAACTGTTCTAGTAGTTCATCCTTACTGGTGTTCTGATCCACGACTATGAATGTATCGTCGATGTAGCGGCAGTATAGATCGAGCTTCTTAATAGCCTCCTTAAGTGGGCCATTTTCTAGCTTAGCTAAGAAGAGATCAGCGAGAATCGGGCCTAGAGGTGAGCCCATGGCTATTCCGTCTATTTGTCTATAATAGGAATTGTTGAAGATGAAATGAACATTCAGTGTACATCTTAAAAGCAGTTCTTTCAGACAATCCTCCGGCAGGCCAATGTTGATTTGTTTTTCAGTTATTTGCTCGCATATGAACTCAATAGTCTCCATAAGTGGTACGTTAGTAAACAAGGATACTACATCTAGTGAGAACATATTTTTCATACTAACATTCATATTTTCCACTTTGGAAGTGAAGTCGAATACATCTTTTACACTCGTACTAACAATTGATTTGTGCAAGGGCTCTAAGATACGTACTAGCCACTTTGCAATTTTGTGATAAGGGGAATTGAACATATCTAGGACTGGGCGCAGTGGAAGACCTGGTTTATGAACTTTGGGTAAACCATACAGTCGTGGCGTATAAGATCCAGACGGTTTGATAGAATCAAGAATCTCTTTTGTAATTATTCCCTTATTCTTTAAATCCTTAAGAGAGTTAGTCAACTGGTTTTCCACTTTTTTATTGATATCGGAATGACTGGTGACTTTTTGAAATTTGCTGGGATCATTAAGCATTGTTTCCATCTTTTCAACGTAGTCCTTTTTATTCATCAGCACTATGCCTCCTCCTTTATCAGGTTTGCTTATAATCAAGGTTTCTTCCTCTCTTAGTTTAGTTAAACAGTCTCGGTGCTGCTTGGTAAGTAGGCGGTTAGTAGTACTTTTACTATTCTTATATTGTTGGCTGCTGTCAACTAAAGTGGTCTTAAACCTGACTAGGTCCTCTGATGAGGTGGGAATCAAGTCACTTGTTTGTGAAAATAGATTCTCAAACTGTACATCAATATCTAATGGGTTGATTTTATGTCTACTATCACAGAACTTAGGACCCAAAGATAATGCTTCTAGCTGTATTACATCTAGTTCGATATTGGAAAAATTGTGTACGTACCGTTTCGGGTCGAAAGGAAATTCCTTATCTGGTTTTTTGTTTTCCAAAGTTTTCACCAGTTTTGTCATCGTCTTCTCCAATCTATTCTTGGCAATTTTTTCAACGTAATCCATGAACATTGACTGAAGCTCAGACGGTAGGTTTTCAACGGAATCTTGTCTTTGAAGGAGATTCCTTTCCAAGTCATAGATTTTCATTTTTAATGTATCGATTTGATTCGATGCATGTCTTGGCTAGTACGTATCTTAGAGCCCTTGCACAAATCAATTGTTAGTACGAGTGTAAAAGATGTATTCGACTTCACTTCCAAAGTGGAAAATATGAATGTTAGTATGAAAAATATGTTCTCACTAGATGTAGTATCCTTGTTTACTAACGTACCACTTATGGAGACTATTGAGTTCACATGCGAGCAAATAACTGAAAAACAAATCAACATTGGCCTGCCGGAAGGTTGTTTGAAAAAACTGCTTTTAAGATGTACACTGAATGTTCATTTCGTCTTCAACAATTCCTATTATAGACAAATAGACGGAACAGCCATGGGCTCACCTCTAGGCCCGATTCTTGCTGATCTCTTCTTAGCTAAGCTAGAAAATGGCCCACTTAAGGAGGCTATTAAGAAGCTCGATCTATACTGCCGCTACATCGACGATACATTCATAGTCGTGGATCAGAACACCAGTAAGGATGAACTACTAGAACAGTTCAACAGTGTACATCCAGCGATTAGCTTCACTGGTGGAAGGTGAGTGTGACATGAAGCTGAATTTCCTTGACGTTACACTAAGCAGGCGAAGTGATGGCTCGTTAAGTAGAAGCGTGTATAGAAAAAGACCCTCTGCCTGCCAATACACTCACTTCTATAGCTTTACACCTATCCAATATAAGAGAAACTTGGTTAAATGCCTCACTAGTAGAGCAAATAAGATCTGTTCTGTTGATACTTTAGGTCAGGAACTGGAATTTATCTATAGCTCACTGACTGAGATCGGCTACCCTGCTGCGTTCATCAAAAAGTACATGTATGATACAAGGAAGAAATCGGAGATTTTAACTGTTCGTAAGAAGCCTCTATACATGAAATTACCATTCAACGGGGATGTAGCTAGTGAAACTCTGAAAGATAGGTTAACAAAAGTAATTAGTAGAACTTTCTACGCAGCCTATCTTGCATTGACTTTCTCGAGTCGACCAGTGATGTCTACTCAAACGAAGGATAAGTTACCTGAGTTGGCCTCCTCCATGTGCATTTATAAGTTCAGCTGCTCCTGTGGAGATAGCCATATCGGACGCACTACTAGGCAACTTAACCAACGAATGAGTGAACATCTACCAGCATGGTTTGGAAAGAGCCAAATAAAAACAATACGCAGTTCTATCTTGGCACATCTAATTGATAGTGGTCATATTGTTGATAAATTGAAATCATTTCAAGTGATCTATCGTATACCTCCATCGTTTCCCAACGGAGTTCGCTCCCGTCTACTTCATATAGCAGAAGCCATAGGGATTCGTACATTCCATCCCAATTTATGTGTACAGAAGAAATTCGTAACCCCCCTATCCCTTCCATGGCCGGACATAACTTAATAATTGACATTATTATTATTTGTAGAAATTTTTATTTTGGTTATCATTTTTTGTTTGTTTGTAATTTTCTACCTCTTTCCGTTTGTATTCTTCACTATCTATTTACTTACATACTTCTTATTACGTAATGATTTTAATGTTTTGTGATTACTATTCCAGTCTATTTACCCACGTTTGACCTCTTAATTCTTATGTTTAATTATTGATAAGACTTTTGTTATTGCAATTTACTATTCTTACTACTATCGGTACACCTGTCTTCCCACTATCAACTTGTACTTTTAACTATTATTATGCTTGGTAACGTATTTCTATTTCATTGTGATTATTATTGACTCAAATAGCCTTGATTGGTCTAACATTTTTATATAAATATTCATGTATATTAGAGTAAAGCCTGATGACGATCTAATTGAAAACAATTGTTCGCTTACATAAGTTGTTTCTTTGTAAAATCAGATGGTGTATATGTCATAGAAGTGTCGTGGATAATTGTGCGGAATAAAATTGAATACTATTTGCTAACACACAATGTCCAAATGTTTATGAATACTGAGAATTCAACGTTAAATAAATGTTCACATTTCTTGTATTAGAATTGCAGTGTCACACCTGATTTAGGACGACAGTGTTGGCTAATTGCGAATGTGTTTCATATTCGTGACTAGGTCTTTCATTCAGAGGATAACTAAAGTTAACTGAATTGAAATCCAAGTATTCATGTCTTCGATTCATCAAAAATCTTATTTGATAATATTACAGAAATGATTTGAGTTATTTATTTGCGGTGTTTGTTCGGCTTTACACACTAAACTTTATCGATAATGAACTTCAATATTCATATTTACCGACGCCCACTCAATTAGATCCTTCCAGTGTTTTCCGGACGCTCAAATGACTTCAATAAGTAACCCTGAAATGAACTAATTTCAAAACTCACAGCATCGTTAATCATAATTTTTAGGACAATCATCACTGTAACTGCAGTGAAAAATTCTATAGTTCCTAATTTTGAACGTTCCTTAAATAATACAAACAACTTGTTATACTTACCAAATGAAGTCAAAATTCAAAATGTCGTATTCTTTTTAATTTATCATACATGATTACACAGAAAATGAAATACCAGTTCCTTGCAAAATGGATTAAAAGTGGTACATTGGTGGAGTATGAAGTTATTGGAAGTATGTGGACAATGATTCAATCAGCATTAAATATTTCCACATTCAAATAAATCACCTTCTTTATTCACATTGAAAATTTCATAGGTAACTGTAGTCGGCTATTAAACGATATTCAGGCATTCATTTCAAATGACGTTTCAATTACCATTTACAACTTCTCGTTGATTTGTTGTTAAATAATAAAAAGCATAGGGATCCGTTAACATCTACCTTAAAATTTGCTTAAAGATAAGATCACAAAATAAAACTTGAGATGCTTTCAGTTCCTTAAACTAATAAGTGTCAGTTAGGTGATTGTACATTCATGAAGAATCTTCCGTTATTCTTTTAACACATATGATGTAGAACGTTCCTGTGACAGTGAAGTTGTGAAAACTATTCATGAAGTTGCGATTACCTTGATAAACAATCGTCCAGTCTCCTAAATCTCTTATTTTTTAATTTTTTCCGATAAATTGAGGAGATGGAGAAGTTATGTCTCCACATTGCACTTTACCATACTCAGTTTGATAGCTAACTTCATAGTATGAAATTGTGTTTCTTTCAAATGAATACATATATTGAATAACTACAAACTATTTTTATTTTTCCATGTCTTAGCCGACGACAATCATATTTCGACTATTGAGAGAATCGTTCCAATATTCAATGATCAGATTTTTTACTTCCTTACGCCTGTTACTCACAATGGAACATAGGCCACCGACCAGCTTTCTCTAACCCACTCTGTCCTGGTGTGGTGTGAGCTACTTATATCGACATAAGTAGTATATATGGTGAGTAAGGAATAGAATATCTGACAGCAGAAGATTGAGAAGATCAAGAAGAGAAGAACAGAAATAAAAAGCAATTTGTGTGGAAATCCAGGAACAATGAAGCCTGAGGCAATTGAAGAACATTTTGCAAATAGTGTATCATAGCATGGTTTTTGTATTTTACCAAGTAACGTTATAATTTGTGCTAAATACATAGTTGGTTGTCCTTATCTGTGTTCTCATTCACTACACTGGGACTTCTTTTCTAGTTCTACACAGTTCTTATTCATTCTTCTCATGTCTGTCTCTATTTCTCGGCGTAATGTGTTCTTTGATCTTTCTCTTCTCCTTTGACTTTCAGGATTCCATGTGAGGGCTTGTCTTGAAACACATTTCCGTGATTTCTTCAAGGTGTGTCCAATCCACTTCCAGCGCTTCTTCCTGATTTCTTACTCTGCTGGAATCTGGTTTGTTGTCTCCCACAGTAACAGGTTGCTGATAGTGTCTGGCCATCGGATCCGAAGTATCTTGCGTAGACAGCTGTTAATTAACACTTGTATTTTCTGGATAACGGCTTTCGTAGTTCTCCACGTCTCCGCCCCATACAGTAGAATTGTCTTGACATTTGTATTGAAAATTCTGATCTTGGTGTTGGTTGACGATTGCTTTGAGCTCCAGATGTTTTTCAGTTGTACGTTTGCTGCTGTTGCTTTGCCGATCCGCACCATCACATCTGCATCTGATTCTTCGTGTTCATCAGCGATGCTGCCCAGATATGTAAAGTTTTCCACATCTTCCAAAGCTTCTCCGTCAAGTGTAATTTGATTGGTGCAATTTTTATTGTATCGGAGAGTCTTGCTTTTCTCTTTGTTTATATTGAGACCTACTGCTGTTGAGGCTACTGCTACACTGGTTCTCTTCTCCTGCATTTGTTGTTGCGTTTGTGGTAGAAGAGCCAGATCATCCACGAAGTCTGAATCGTCAAGCTGTATCCTGCCTGTCCACTGTATCCCGTGCATTTCTCCAGATGTTGACGTCCTCATGATCCAGTCGGTCACCAGGAGAAAGAGAAATCGTGAGAGTAAGCAACCTTGTCTAACACCGGTCTTTACTTCCAACGAGTCGGTGAGTTGTGTTCCTTGGACGATTTGACAGTTTAGTCCATCATAGACGTTCTGTATGATGATCAGATATGATCAGATAGACTTCAATATTTGTCTAATGGAATTTTTTCTTTAATCATCGATGAGTTGTGTTGATCTAAGTGATGTGATGCATTAACTGACAGAACATGGACCAGTATGCTGCCACCGTCATTGATGTCCACGATCACAGAAGCTAGAATGAAAATTGTCATCAGCGATTCTAAAACTACGTCTTATTTCCTTTGTTTTTCAACTGAATAAACACGACTGAAAAGGGATTGTCAGTCTCTGAACAACTGACTTTCTTGCGAAGAGCTCGATTATAAAACTGGTCGCATGAAAATAAAGTTTATAACCATCAAAGTGTATTGCAGCACGCTTTGCTAAACTCAGTCTAAGCATAGTGTGTACATGTCTGATTCCGAAGAGTTATGGAGATACATCAATTTCCTCTGTGTCAAAATTTATCACTTATTCTTTATAATCGAAGTAGTTTCGTTAAATTCAATTTTGCTGTTGTGAAATACAATTGAGTTTGTAGTTGTGTGCTGAATTTTGCATTATGCATATGTGATGACAATTTCCATTGAATGAAATGTTCACTTCATTCAGATATCATCATCACATCATTGAATTATAAGTAAAGGTTTTGTATTTTTCTTTTCTTTTGTTTATTGACTTCAAATGAAATCACCTTATTGTTTTCATAGAAACTTGTTCCAAATACATTACAAGTGAAACATGCAAAAAAGCAGCGACATCAACTATGACATGTATTTCGTGTGAGATAGCAGAGAAATGTATAGAAAGTAACGATCAGGACACTCATGGCTTGAAAGTAAATGACTGCCGTGTTGAGGTGAGTACTTATTAAACTTCATAGGTCGTTTGCAATATCCTCAAATTTCACATTCCCAAGAAATGTTCTAACCATGAAGAAATGACTTGCATTATTCACCCAGTGACCGTTTCTAATCAGATATAGGTACAATGCTTCCTTTACATAGAAGCGTCACTCACCATCAGCGTTTGAAATTGTATTACTTCTTCAGCTCATTGAATGCGTCGTTATATCAAACGTACGAAATGAAAACCGTAGATCCATGTGAATTGTCATAATACGCCGATGAAGTCCGTTGAATGTAAGAAGCCTAAACTATTGAAATTTGGATATTTAGTAAAACCTACTAAGTTTTTGATATTTTTCAGAAACTAACTAACCAAATAATCAAGGTGAATTCCGAAGAAGCGATTTTAATCAAAGAAGCGTTACTAGTTAAAAATTAGGCATGACATTATGACAAATAATAAGAGAATGTAGAATTCCAGTGTTGAATCTCAGAACAGTGATTTCTGATCGTCGATTGAAAAATATATGATCTGTAAGGGCTGTTTATTAAGCCGTCAATTATAAATGTGAGGATCGCGATCAGATGTGACATCTAGAATACACATTTTACCAAACAAATTATTCATCAACAAGGTATAAACTGGTGTATACTTAGCACACTGATCATCAGTTACCAAGAGATAATTTATGTGATTGTACGAATGCACATTCTACCAGTATTTGTGAAATTTTCGTGTGTCGTCATTACTGACAATGATGTATAATGAATTGAATGAATGATATTTGATGTTTAATAATCAACGCTTCTGACTGATTTATTTAGAGGGACTCGGATGTCAAAGGTTTGAGTACTTTAATACCCATCAAGCACAGTGAAACACAAATGCGGATCACTGAATTTTAGGTTAGTGAAAACCTCATGAAGAAAAACTGAGGAAGCGGAAGAACACTTGATAAATGTTTGACATTTAGTAAAAAACTGCTGAATTTTAAGATCTCGACCGATGATATACCTAATATCTGTATATGAATCGTCAAAGACACTTATGCACTTATTCATAACTAAATAGTCAATGTAATAGTCTTCAATGTAAAGAATTCTGACAAGATTAGAGAGGCTCATAATAACTAGTAGATAAGTAGTAGTGCTTATAAGTGATATTGTCATCTTTGCAGTCAACTATGAGTTCCGTGTGAATGCTTAATGTGATAGAATCATCTGTCGAAACACTTTATCAATATCTAGATAAACACTTCCATATTTCGTAAGTAAATGATGATTGACAAACTATGGTTAAAAAGGTGTCATCAATACTGATTACGTTTTCTACTATGATCTTTTTGTTGCTATGCGTAGAATAGGGTCAATGGTTTCTTTCAAAGATTTGTCTTGCGAATGATCTAAACCACTTTTATCTTCAACGACATCACACTCGTTCCACATTCTTTGAATCAAGATTTGGTGGTTGCGTACATCAATTGTTTTCGTGAGATAAGATTCCTGCTTTGCATATTGAATTCCAGCTTTTCGTAGCTGAAATACTTTAGAGTCAACACTGAACCATTTGCAACTGGAGTTTGTCTTATTCTTTCAAACAATTAATAAAGTTTTTTTTTGAAAAATTGTAAATTAGTTTCGAAGCCAAAATAGATTCACTCCATTCCATTTCAACTGATATCGAACATGTGTAAAAGGTCCTGTTGACAGAATGTCAATTGTAGTTTAATACGAGTTATGGACGGAACTTAACAGTAATAGATCACTAGTTCGTGATGTTTCTGATATTACAATTACGTGTTTATGTATGTATATGTCGAAGGGACAAACAAAATTATTCAGTTTTCTCATTTTTCAGGCCATGTATGTCCTCAGTGACAAGATTGTAGAGTCTCATATTGTGTTGAGATGAAATAAATACGGTTTATTGATTATAATGCGTTTCTGCCGCACAATGTCATTTCTCAATCATTTTAATCATACTTATCCCTCTGACTGCGCAATATGGTCTTCAATGAATTATAAATGTGAAAAGTGTGTTCAGTTAACAGGAATATAGAAGGGAAGATATGAAAAATAAAGAAATAAACAGTCAATTCCAAGCTTTATGGAATTGTGAATCATGCGTCAATATCTATCTCAATAACACCAGTCAACATTCATACAAATGAAGACTTTTCAGTGAAGTTTCTTTTTGATCATTTAAATTTCCAAACGATGTACAAACGCATTTTTAGTTGATTTATTAAGCATGTGGTAAAATATTAAAGTTTCACATGTGTTCCTACATTTCCACATCAATTGATTTCCGTTCTTATCCTTTCCCCCCTTTGATCTTTTAAACATTGTGCTACCAGATATTCTTATGTTCACCATCAATAAAATATTGATTTATTGATTGATATAGTCATGTTGAACTAAATAAAAAACTGAAATTATGTTTGTCCCAGTGACAATGAACTACATCAAACTTGTCATTGTTATTTTACAAAAGTAATAAATAATGCACAATTGTTAACTATCATCAATAATGATTTGTACTGATCGTGCGTGTATATATTGAAGAACTTATAAACGAGAAACATTTCTTGATGATGGTTGATGCCTTCTTCAAGTGGCCAAAGGTCCACTTAACCAAGTTTTTCTCGACAAAAGCTGCCGTGGAAATAGTGAGACAAGTATTCAGGTGCTTTGTGTTTTCAGATATTTATTAGTGTCAGATAATGAACCACAGTTTACATCTGCTGAATTTTCGAAGTACTTTATTGGGAGTGACGTGAAGCATATCAAGACACCCTCATACAATCCGCCGTCCAACGGTTTGGTCGAGAGGTTCGTGAACACGTTTTAAGTAGCCCTGCTTAAGGCCGAGATAGAAGGCTAAATAGAAGATATATCTCCAATATTTTTATTCACTCACCGTGCAACACCTAACCCAGCAACAAATAATCAAGAAGAAAGATTAGAAGAACAGTTGGACTGTTCTGTATTGTATCGTTTTGTTTAATTGTACCAAAAACACACACGTTTCGCCTGTAAACGTTTACATGATCACGGTATTATTTCGATACCACCATATCAAAAAAAAGTATATCCTGACTACAATCTACAACTCTCCTTCTAATATTTATCGTACTGCGAAATGTATCCTATTAAATGACATGTAATTGGTCTGAAGTGATTATCGCATTCACTCTCACACAATATATAAAGAGGGCAAGTAGCATATTCCGAACAAGGTTTCACGTAAAATGTCAGCCTACATCAATGAATTCTCACATGAGTGACTAAATATATCCATGTTTGAATTGTCAAAATAGAAATGTCAACCACCAATGGTAGATTTTTGTGAGTTATTATTAGGATGCATGTTTACGTTAATAGCTGGCTAATATAACTCTTACACGCAAAATCATTGTAAATGGAAATAATTACAAAGACTGGAACAAAACATGTTTACAGTAGCTTCGAAATTTAATTAAAGGTAATGATGATGAAGAATACCTCCGTTTCTACAGTGCTATATTAAGTGAAATTGACAGGTCAATTATCGGATATCAATATGGGTAAGATAGAGTCAGAGACAGTAATGTAATTACAGTGTTCATGGAATTCTATATTTCAGGTTAGAAAGTACCGAAATAAATAATACCGTGTTAAAAATATCATGATTTGATCGGATTAGATAAACATGGAATGGATGACTGTTTGAGGATCTGTAAACAAGCGAATGTTAGAATATCTGAATGTCAACATGTTTGTCTGTTATAGTGACTGTAGTACGCTGATGCCAGCATCCACTATACAAATCATTTATTTCAAACATACCTGGTTTGTATGCCGGTAAAAGAGAAGACATCACTAAATGAAACAGCAAATAACATTTAACACGAACAAGTTATATAATAGTCATGATTGTGGAGAGAATGCATTTCGGAATATGCAAATAACGTGGTTGATGCTAGGCGATAGATGAGAATGTAAATAACATTCGCCTATTGATATTTCCCAGCATTCACCTATAACTTAATCCTTACTAGGTTATAACGGTGAGGGACACTGACGAGTTTTGAAGGCTCCATTTAGTGCAGGTGAATAGTCGGTGCATGAATAAATGCGTGACCAAATTTGTCGTTTTTTAAAGTTAATGTGATTAGCCAGAAAATAATTTGCGAATCCAATAAACCAAAGCTACTGAACAGTGACTTTAAAACGGGTGAACAGGAAGATTAAGAGCCCTCACGGACGGTGTTTACTGTGAACTTGACACATTATTATCGGAAGGCATGTTTATAACAAATTGAACATTACAGGTGTAATAAATCCACAACTAAGATTCTATTTTGGATGATGATTCGGATAGAGACGAATTTCGTTGTTTTTTCTTGACATTAGATTATATTGTCAAAAAGTGATTCGTGTTCTCACGTTGCGATCATCAATTCCATGAAGGATTTGTATCGTTATTCCATCACTTCAACAACCGCTCTATTAAACCTGGTAGGTGTTTGAAATCCGAGAGTGATGTGAAGCTGGTATATTACTTCATTATCAGGTAGCTCAGATCTGATATCCAAGCTGTACGTTTGAACTTTGCGTTACAATTAGGCTGTATTTTTGTAATGTGTGAATCAGTGTCGTTGAATCTCAGTGAGTAGGACTTCAATGGCAGAGGCTATATATTCGCTGGCCATGTGAGTGAATTTCGAGAGGGAGAGTAGACTCTCCACACTCTCGGCCGTACCAGGGCATTTGGGGGCCCAGGTGTAATAAACTCGGGCTTGACCCTTTATGGAAGAGGAGACTCAAACTAAATCTTATCTTTTTATCCAAAATACTCAACAAACTATCCTCCACATCCAACCAGGCGATTCAATATGCAGAAACGTCACATTACTACATTCGTAACTGTTTGTGTTTAGCGAAACAAACATATTCCTGATCTTCTCTCTGTAGGAATTACTTTGCCTGTAAATTTTCTAGACTCTAGGATATTTCCCCATATACTATCCATAAGATAAAGTCTCTCATTATTTGTTCGCTCCAGTGATGCATACTGCACCTCTGAAAATGCATCAAATATTCTAGCGCCTGTAAGTGTATCTTATTCCACAAGTGTGATTATAAGAACTTTAAATGTTTAACCACTTACTTGCTGTCAATTTACACTAACCCTGGCCCTAGCAACCTTAACTTGTTTGAATAATATCTAACATGAACAGTGGTAAACCTGACAGACATATTTTGGTAATCATTGTTTTGTTGTTTCATGCTCTTTGTTTTAATTTGACTTTCTCTAGTTGTAGATAATTATCAATCACTCGTCGTGGCCTTGAGAATAACCATAACCAACACCGTTCATAAATCATCAGTCTATCCACTTAAGTTCCCTGCTGGATTACCGTGATGCATGTCATAAATAAACTACACAAACAATTACTGAACTAGTAAACTGAAAACAATCTCCTGTGTCTCATGTTCTTTCTCTACATCTAATGTTGCTATATAGATCAAATTGATCGTACCTGTAAACTGTTGTGAATTGTGTAATTATTATTATTTATTTGAATAACAGTCCAATGTATGTGTCCAGGATATTGAGTAACGTTATGTTCATCTTTCACAGTGATTGATATAGAACGTGACACAGAATGGGACGCGGACATTGTCATCAAGATGAATGATCACAGTCCCATAGTCAATCATTATGGGGCGTATTATTTAATAGAGTCTGATTGTATCGTGATTGTTAATGATAGTTTCATAGATTGACAAAGTGAAGACTTGAAATCAGGATAATTCTATTCGACCAGTATTACTGGACTAAATTAAATCAACATTGTAGATACATTTCATAGATGAATAAAGACATCCTATAAACTGATGAACAGACTATCTGTTTTCACTTCATTTTGTGTAGAAGTTTAAATCAATTCGAGACAAAAGTGTGCTTCAACCAGGAGAATATAAAATACCTAGAGGAACCTTTGAGAACAAGCGTAAGCGATTAATGTCGTCAGCTAACGTCGATGGTAAACATGACAGTGATCGGGGTTCTAAGCTGGTAGCGACTTGCGAACGTGTTAATGAGGTTTCTCAACGAAGAGTAAAATACTTTGCAACTTCTCTAGCAAAGTAAAGAGATAAAGTAATTGTGGTTTCAGACATTTCCGACCGTGGAAAGTGGCCTTTAGGAGTAGTTGAAGGTTGTGAAACAGACAACGACGGAAAGGTTAGGACAGTGACAGTTCGTGCTAACAACGGGTCGGTTAGGAGGGATATACGTAAGGTATGTCTCCTTGAAGGTTCTTATTAGTTGCTTGTTATATCAAAGTAGGCAGGTCGGGTAGACGTACTGTTGTAAGTCTCACTCCTTCCTTTAGTGAGGATTATATTATAAGGTGAACCATGACATAAGACATCGATGTGGCTTGTGTAGTATGGAGGGATTTTTCGGGCCTGTGTAGGATCCATTTGAACGTTTCATGTGTGAAAATCCCTCCATACATACATCCATAGCTTCTTCTCAATGTTTTTGTTGTTTGTACATTATTGTTAGTATTTTTTGATACCATTTTGTGTTGTGGTCTTTCATTTCATGATAGTTTGCTCTGTTTCTTCTGTTGCTTTCATTGAGTTTCTATATTCTTGAACTGTATACAATTTGTTTTGATTGCTATTATTATACGGCTGCCATATTGACTGCTCGCTTTTTGATTGTGCGGTTTGATTTTGACTGGGATCGTGCATTTTTGATTGTAATTTGGAGCATTTTCCCAGAAATTGAAACAGTTTGTGTTATAAAACAGCCGCTCAAATGGAATCCTTCTTGATCTATCTAGAAAGGATAGAATAACGCTTACCTTTTCGTGTTTTCGATAATTTTTCATATATTTCTTACCACTTTGCTACTCATTGTAATTTAGATTGAATATTTTGGTATCAATTGTCGGTTGAATAACTGGGTAGTAATATTCGTTTAGGTAAATTTGTACTTTTCTATATATGAGGAAATTTAGAACCGTGACTACATCAGAACACTTCGTTTTGATTTCAATTGAAACGAGTATCCAAACTCTTTAAGCGATGAATCCCTTTGTACAAAGCAGGTGCCTTCTGATTTCTTTATCTCTCATGGCTCAGATACAGTTAGGGCTAATTATAGTGATAGTGATTCTAGTTGTGATTTAATTGCAGATGATCTAGAAAATTTTACTTTAAATAAAAGGCGAAGGTCTGAGATGTCAAAACACAATGTCGTGCCTAAACTTCCTTTAGTCGGTCTAGAATTACCAAAGGTTGAACTGAGTTACTTTGACGGACAGCCAAAACAGTATTGGAGGTGTATAAAAGAATATGAAACTTATATTGCATCGAGAGTCGGTGATGATAGCCAACGTCTAGTATACTTCATACATTACTGTAAGGGCAAATGGAAGGCAGCAATTGAAAGTTGTGTGGTAGTGGATGCAGCAGCGGGTTATAAAAAGGCCAGGGAGATCTTGACACGATTGTTCGGAAAGACTCATATGATAGCCCGTGAAACTTTGAAAGACTTGTTCAACTGTGTAAACTTTGATTATAATAACGCAGAACATCTGTCAAACCTAGCTATAAAAATGGAGAATTGCGCTATTATTCTGGAACAGATGAATTGTACTACAGATTTAAATTCTCTGGCCACTTTGGAGAGATTGGTGAAACTATTGCCTCAGCCCATGCAAGTGCAGTGGGCAGAAGTAGTAGATAAGTTGACCGAATATGATAGAGAACCAACTTTTTCCGAGTTTACCAAGTTTGTAGCAGCCCGCGCAAGATTGGCTACAAGCAGATTTGCACGAAAAGCAGAGCGTCAAAAAAGAGATGCAGCGCCAGCGTGAATTATCATGTGTTATCAGAGCACTGTGATACTTTGACTGTGAGTACTAAGTATGGTATATGTTCTGGCAACCGCACCGTCGATAAATGCACGCGTTTTTTAGCGCTTAAAGTGGAAAATCGATGGTCTCAAGTTAAAAGCAAGGATATCTGCTTTTCGTGTCTTAGACAAGTCATTAAGCTATAGAATGTATCTAAACTTTTACTGTAGTTATTCAGGCTCATGCAGACCTATTAGAATTCAGGTTTGGATTTTACATTTTGTATTAAGAAAAGTAGTTACCATATGTTTAATGAAAATTTCATTCATTTTTTCGTTTTGTACGTGTCAATGATTAACAGTCATATGAATGTATTAGTAGAGAGCGGCATTCCTCATTATAATGACAGCTCATATCATGCTCCTTATACAAAAGAAAATATGATATAATTTGACAAATTAGTTAAAATCTGATAATAAACAACAAGGACGCAAAATGAATGATATTTGAACAACAACAAAAGCAACGGTCAAAGTTAACAGACAGATCACACTATCACATAATAGATACTAATCTTATCATTATTGTTACTTTTAGTAAAATATTTCTTATGTGAATACGTATAACAGGTTGAAAGAAGCCAAATAGTAGTTGTGATGATTATACGTGATATTGAAACACATATTGGTGACTTTATCGTCAAATAACTTTACTCAGTGTGAATAGTTTTGAGAGGATGAAAGAAGCAGGCGTTCTTTTTCGGTTGAACATATACTGTTCATCGTCAGTCTGTCAGTCAGCTTCAGCGTAGAATCAGACACATTTATGCATCGGTCCAAGTTGCCATACCTCGTTAGCACAATAAGATGAATAACGTATTCATAGAAATAGTTAATTTAGTGGTGGTGGTAGTATATAAACGATAGGTTGTATATAAGGATATAGTATATGAAGGAAGAACGTTATGAAGCAATTTTGTTTTTAATGTTTAAGGGAAGTTAGAGAGTGTATACACCTGCACCATTGTGATCGATTCCGAGCCATGTCACCTAGAGTCTCCAACCAACGCATCCCAAACATCCTGGTATTATTACTCAGTTCTAACAGGAGACTCTGCATTTTGTCAGGGTCTTCGCCAAATAGGACTATGTCATCTGCATATTTTAAGTCGATAAGCGGACCCCTTGGTAGGGAATCAATGCCCGAAGTGTCTCGAAGTCGGGCGCCTACTACATCTTTTTTCGTGTCCAGAAACACTCTATTGAAGACGTTTCCTGTTAGTGAAAACAGCGTCATGCCTCTGTTATTCTCACATTTGCTCATATCTCCGTTGTACATTATCTTGATGAAGTATATTTCTCTCCAGTCCATTGGCAATTGTTCCCCTTTCCGAAATCTTTAATAGAAGGTGAAGCATGTGTGCAGTTACTTCAATGTCTGGCTTCAGTACCTCAGCTGGTGTATTGCCAAGTCTTGATGATTAACCGCTCTTGATTAGTCTGATAGTCGGCTTTAATGCTACTCTTCAATTACTCGTTAGCTTCTGTGTACTCTGCTTGGGACATGACTTTCTCTGAACGTATTCGACTGTTGTTAATTACTGTTTTCTTGTTCTTCCTTTCTTCAATCTTGTCTACGGTTCTCATAGCGATTCTTATTTTATTCTGATGCTGCTTTCGACTGAGAACCGCCTGATCTGCTGAAGTTAATGCTTCTTGATCCTTTTCCAATTGTCCTCCATCGTAGTTTCTTGTTCGTCCAGTCAATCCTACAAGGCTTGGAAACTGTCGTTGAGAGGTATATTGAGTTCGGCGAATTTGTTAGCATCTCTTAAGGTAGCTGTATTGAATATTTGTAATTATGTTTCTCCATTTTTCCAGTGTTTCTCAAGCTTCAAGTTCATCATGGCCACAACCAGGTGGTGATCCGAAGCTATGTGAGCTCTCCTCCTGGTTCTCACATCTTCCATTGTACTTCAAAATTTTCGGTAATTTTTCATATATTTCTTACCACATTGATATTCATTGTAATTTATATTGAATATTTTGGTATCAATTGTCGGTTGAATAACTGGGTAGTAATATTCGTTTAGGTAAATTTGTACTTTTCTATATATGAGGAAATTTAGAACCGTGACTACATCAGAACACTTCGTTTTGATTTCAATTGAAACGAGTATCCAAACTCTTTAAGCGATGAATCCCTTTGTACAAAGCAGGTGCCTTCTGATTTCTTTATCTCTCATGGCTCAGATACAGTTAGGGCTAATTATAGTGATAGTGATTCTAGTTGTGATTTAATTGCAGATGATCTAGAAAATTTTACTTTAAATAAAAGGCGAAGGTCTGAGATGTCAAAACACAATGTCGTGCCTAAACTTCCTTTAGTCGGTCTAGAATTACCAAAGGTTGAACTGAGTTACTTTGACGGACAGCCAAAACAGTATTGGAGGTGTATAAAAGAATATGAAACTTATATTGCATCGAGAGTCGGTGATGATAGCCAACGTCTAGTATACTTCATACATTACTGTAAGGGCAAATGGAAGGCAGCAATTGAAAGTTGTGTGGTAGTGGATGCAGCAGCGGGTTATAAAAAGGCCAGGGAGATCTTGACACGATTGTTCGGAAAGACTCATATGATAGCCCGTGAAACTTTGAAAGACTTGTTCAACTGTGTAAACTTTGATTATAATAACGCAGAACATCTGTCAAACCTAGCTATAAAAATGGAGAATTGCGCTATTATTCTGGAACAGATGAATTGTACTACAGATTTAAATTCTCTGGCCACTTTGGAGAGATTGGTGAAACTATTGCCTCAGCCCATGCAAGTGCAGTGGGCAGAAGTAGTAGATAAGTTGACCGAATATGATAGAGAACCAACTTTTTCCGAGTTTACCAAGTTTGTAGCAGCCCGCGCAAGATTGGCTACAAGCAGATTTGCACGAAAAGCAGAGCGTCAAAAAAGAGATGCAGCGCCAGCGTGAATTATCATGTGTTATCAGAGCACTGTGATACTTTGACTGTGAGTACTAAGTATGGTATATGTTCTGGCAACCGCACCGTCGATAAATGCACGCGTTTTTTAGCGCTTAAAGTGGAAAATCGATGGTCTCAAGTTAAAAGCAAGGATATCTGCTTTTCGTGTCTTAGACAAGTCATTAAGCTATAGAATGTATCTAAACTTTTACTGTAGTTATTCAGGCTCATGCAGACCTATTAGAATTCAGGTTTGGATTTTACATTTTGTATTAAGAAAAGTAGTTACCATATGTTTAATGAAAATTTCATTCATTTTTTCGTTTTGTACGTGTCAATGATTAACAGTCATATGAATGTATTAGTAGAGAGCGGCATTCCTCATTATAATGACAGCTCATATCATGCTCCTATACAAAAGAAAAT
>NW_017386028.1:2050848-2099804 GCF_000237925.1 Schistosoma mansoni | reverse complement strand
TTTCATAAAATCCACAAAAATGAAAACTTACTTGAGTTCGTAAATCTGATATGGTTATAAATTTCTTCAAAATATTTTTAGGTAAAATATATGTGTAGCCATTCTCTTTAATATCATCTGAACTGACATATATATTGTTTGTCCGAAGGTACAAATTCGTTGCTGAGATAGCACGAACGCGCCATTCCGTCTTACTGCTGAAATGGAGGGTTTCGTAGTTTGATGTTGTAGTTGAGATGATTTCATCACCATGTTTGTTTACAGTTCTTGTTGTAGTTGCCGTAAGCTGGGATTGTTCCTTAGCCTGTTTTTCAATATCGGCTATTTGCTGACGTTGTTGTGATGGGGCAGAAATCTCCATACCCAAAATAATATCTCGTATCTCCGACTGAGTTAAGGAAGCCACATTAACACTGAAAAGTGAAATAAAGTTTTAATCTATGTAGGTCTAGACGTAATGCATTTATAATGTATCACCTATGATAGCGATAGTGATTGTAATCTCGAGTGGAACTGAATGATCCCACCATGTCTACAAACTCAAGAGGAAATTTCTTAGATATACTTTTGGGGAATCTTTAAGTAATTAATATGTTCTGAACACGTACATTAGGAAAATAGAAAAATAATATAAAAAGTCTAGTGGGTTTATCGATAGATGTAGAACGGAGCACTATGCTAGTTCATGGTACAATTTAGCGCTACTTAATCGAAAATAGTTACCGAAAACTGTGATCACTATGTCGCCATTTTGTAGGCAAATGATTTACACCACCACCAAATAGACCCACTGAACGAAGTAATTTGTTTTAGGTTACCATGTGACTTCTTTCCGACGATTACAAACCGTAGACCAATGTAACATATTTACTCGAACAGCAAACCATATACAGTCATTAGTTACGTATAGTTACTTGGTATGAATATTACAACTTGTAATCGTTAAATCAATGCCCATAATCTCAAAACCAATACAGAAAATTTTTTAATGGTTTCTAGATCCTAAATACTATATCACCATCAAAAAACATTTACAATAACTTCTTACGTCAGTGATTTGACTTGGAATAGTTAATAATAGAAACTTACTTGTTTTTCTTTCCATAGTCAGCTAAAATAAGGTCTTTCAACTGATATTCTACTTTGATCCAATCATCTGAACTAAGGGATGGCCAAATATGATGGGGTTCAGTGATTGTTGTTTTGTCCGGTTTAAGCACAATTTTAGCCTTATCATTATTGACATGCAAAGCACGTAAAATTAAAATTAGACGAGAAAATGCTGTGTAAGAGCTGATAGATTTTAGCCAATCATCATACAAATTGAATAAGACCATTTGTGGCTCTGATGCCTTTAATATAAGATCTCCAAACTTCTCGACTTTTAGGCACGCTTGGAAAGGTAGTTGAAGCTCGGAACCCTGGAATATGAAGACAAAATCTTTTATAAACAAGGAGAGCTCATTAAACATTTACTATCATTGAAAATTATCATAGCCATTCTGCACGAAGAAATCTGACTACCAAACTCAACACATCTTTGATTTCCTAAGTAACAATAAGCTGTGTAATAAATATGCAATATACTGAAAATGAGACCATTGAAAGCACGTTCTGGCAAATAATTACTCAATACTGTTAGGCGACAGTGGAATCCCAGAAATAATTTGATAATATATAGAGGTGTAAGTACGTACAATAGATGAACATCAATGTCTCAAAAAACGTAATACATATTTCACTACGAATATAAACTTCTGACGAAATGGAGAATGCTTTGAAATCAGATTGAACAAACTAAAAATAAAAGAAACTGATAGGCGACAAGAGCAAAAAATGCCGACCATTATATCTGCAACGATTACCTTCTTTAAAAATTAGCACACATATACAAAATAGCTGAAATTATTTGTTATAAAGTGATTTGATGATGTTTCGTATAAAATTATAGGAGAGCAACGTTGAAAACATCGACCGATCCAAAGACAACATGAATATGTGATGTTTCGAGTTGATACATATTAGGATATAGCTACCAATTTAAGTGACTATGACGACAGGAAAAATACTATACATACTACTGAAGTTAGATCTCATGAGTTTAAAATATTGAAAAGAGTTTGTGTATACTCAAACTATACCTTTATAACAATATTAGGGAAATCAAGAAGATGCACTTCCAGAGGGTCCAACATTCCTTTGCGAGTAACAATGATTTGTTTTGGTTGTTCTTCAACTGGCAAGGAACGGATGAGTGCAGCAACTTCTTCTGCCGTTTTCCATTTAGCCAATTGACCTAAACGTTTTTGTCCTGCCCAAACTGAAGTGTGGATTATCTTTAAGAAAAGCTGCCCTGTGCGTGGATTGAAAATGAATATAGCACCATTGATAGGCTTAGTCGTAAGATTGCCTTCGAAAGTCTAAAAAATACATTATTTAGATATTTAGAAAACGAAAGACAATCATAGTTTAAATTTTACGCTTGATTTTATCAGTAATAAAGCATGATAAAACTAGTATCTCATGTTGATGAATAGTCACAAAAAATCACATGAGAACTATATTGAGTTAAAAAAAGTTTTATAATTGAAAAGTTGGTAAATAAATCTGCGAGTCCTTGACAATTATATTACATCCATCGTAGCAGTTCGCATACTAAAACTGTTCAAATACACATTCGAAAGATTTGTGGATATGGAATACAAATAGCCCTCTATGTATCGATGAGGTCAGATATAATGGTAAAGCAAGAACCAAGTGCGCAAACAAGTTTTCCATTGTTATTTATTTTTATTAACATTATTAATTATCCAGAAGTCATAATTCCTGAAAAAGCTTACACTGAATATAATAACGACTGCACATAAACTATAATCTTTTGACATGCTTAAAAAAACTTATAAAAAAATATCTGAACTTATTATAGAAGAAACAAAACTGGAAGCTTGATTTAATTAAATAAAAACGAGAATTGCGGCATATGAAAAACAGCGATTCAACTACAACTTACTTTATGTATAGTGACGCGATATACATTTGTATCATCAACGAACCATATAATTTGGTTGGAGAACAATTCGTTATAGTTTTGTGAACTCAAATAAGGTTCAGTAGGTTCGCTAGAGTATAACTGTAATGCTTTACGAATGCGTTCACGTAACACGTATAAAGCAGGATTGGCCTTCATTATTTTTACCATAGCTTGTTGTATGAGTGGTTTACAGCCAGGGAACCAATTTCCATAGGCACTAAATGAGAGTAATTAAATAATAAGGAAGAAATCTAGAGATAAAAGTTATTAAGATGAACAACTATTATTATTTGATTGAAAAAACAATTCATGTTTCCCCAAAAGTGAACTATACTTACAAAAACAAGAAAAACTTATGAAATCAAAATTTTCATTTAATTTATAGGATGTTGAATAAATTCTCTATTAATTTATTAGAATCTGGTTAATCAACCGTGTAAAAACTTAGCTTACAACAAAAGTGACATGTTACAAGTGCAGCAAACAAGAAAAGTATCAATCTGACACAGTAACTGATACATTACCTCCGTTAGTTTACACATTTCAGAAAGATATGATGAATAAGTGACTCAGATGAAAAATGTAACAACTATTCCTACATATACTTATGTTGATACATACATTCCTCCTATTATTGTGTCTTACACTAGTTTTTCTGTAAGTAGTGCATAAAAGATGAATATCATTGCAACCAATTTTGAGAAATGTAAAGTATAAGTAATAATATCGACTGGAAGCCGACTTTCTGAGAATGTTTCAAATTTTGAAAACCCGTTTAAACAGGAAATAATGGGAAATAAGTAGATTACCTTTTTTAAACAATTAGGCAAAACAATAATAGCAGTAACCATGATTTTTGCAGAAACATTAAGCTTATGAAAACCAGCTTAAGTAGTTATGTCAAGCTAAGCTTACCTATGCAGATTGTAAGCGAGATCAATTGCAATCATGACACCAGTTGGAGAAGGGTATATGGACATGTTATCAGTGGTATAATCCAGGAATTTTGCTCTGGCGTAACGCTCAATATCATGGGAATCATAATCACCCCATCTGAGCTGAATATCGATCCAAAACTTTTGAGTGGTAGTTCCATCCATAAGGTCTCTGTAAAGGTCGGTAAAAGAAAGAACTGTAACGTTTTTGGTGTAAGGAATCTTTTGACTAGAAAACCAGGTTACTTTTGAAAATACAAATAACATCGAAATAGAATGTCATATTGTTTAAATTTTCACTAACACCTGGTATATGAATTTAAATATCGGTAGTGTAGTAAGCACATTTGCGTTGCTTTATTTGTCCTCGTATGTGATGTAAGGGTGGGATAAGTATATTCCGTGTAATTTTTTTTCTTTTTAATGCTGATCATAATATTTGGGGATAGAATATAAATATGACTCACTGGTTATCATATCAGGACATTAATAAATTGTTTATCTATGATAAGTTAATAAAAAACTCAGTGGTTATTTCGACTGTTAGTTTGCTCAAAATCGGACTACTAACCAGTCCCAGGTCAGTATAAGAACGCCGCGTTAAGACGACGTTTTTAATTTACTTCTGGTATAAAATGAAATCTACAACTTTTCGTCCTATTCTTCTTTCTGATGTCAATTCGTACATACTTGTATGTTTTCTGAGTGGACGAAGTAACACTGCAAGTATTGGATATATATCGTTTGGATAATTCGAGTCCCGTTCGACTTCATGTTACTAAGCACAATTACAAACTCATAAGTACATTTTTACTGATATCAAACATCAAGTCATATCACAAAGATAACTGAAAGTATACATTTAACACAATCTTCGAAATTATATACCTCAGTAATAAATCCTGGTAGTACGAAACAGTACTTTTTTTAACAGATCTAGTTATTCATATCTAGAACAAGATTATACACACTATATAATTTATATATTGACTTTTGAAGTAAATTTAGTGTATCTTTTAATATGCAAATATGGCTTAGCACAGTGTATATAATAAACTCAGCTAATAAACAGAATAATGATCTCAAATGATGCTTCAACAATAGATGGTAAGTATCATTACCTATTGGCACCTTTATCTTGAGTACAAATAGTATATATATATATATATAACATTTTATTATTAACAGTGTGGCGCATATATATTTGGTGCCCCTTGTACCAATATGTATGTGTTTAAATAAATAATTAATAACATTCAATGAGAATAATAAAACTGATGGATGAACTTTGGTGGAATGGAAGTTATTTGCTTTAAATACAACTTGTTGGTTGAGTCAAATCAAAAATATTGGTAAAAGCTATGTATGGGTGGGTGGTATGTTAAATATAACAAACTGGAATGATGTATACTGAGGAACCACTAACTTACTTTGAGTCAGCCAACAGACTTGGCCTAGATACAGGCCACTTGTAGGATGCAAATAAAAGAATATCTGCACAGCTGGAATTCATTTTATACGACTTTCGAGGATGGATTGTTTCTTTTTGGACAGTTTCAATTTCCAAAGCGTCAAGTTCCTGATCAAACACCTGACAAATGTCCATAACTACAGATTCATGAATTTTTTGCCACAAGTGAGCTCGGAATATCTGGATGAGTGAGATCTTCAGAGTTGGAATTTTGCCGTGCATAAAAATACCAGTTAGATCAAGTTGTACTTGGAAACCAACATAGACCTACAGTAAAGATAACAACATCAAGGTAAATGTGGAATTAATGAAACGTTAAAAATAATGAGTAGTTATGAGTCATAGCACAAATAATAAGTCCTACGTTAGATTCCTCTAGATTGATGCAAATTACAAAAGCTGAATACTTCACGTCGAGATCCATGTAAAATAACGCAAAAATGCATACTGGAATCAAATCTAGGTTAATCAGTAAAAACAATATATCAGTCAGTCACAACGTAGAACTTCATACGTACGTACATCAGTTCGAGTTGCCATACCACATTAGCACAGAGATGCAGTTTTCGATTCAAATCCATAATGGTAGAAGTAGTAAGAGTATAAGCAGTAATCGGAAAGGTTAGGGTTTGAAGATGTTATTTAAGGAGTATAATCCAGTGAAATAAATTTGGAAAAAGAAAAAGGATAGGGACATAAAGGAATCAGAAGATTAGAATTTGGGAGAACACAAAGAGTGGATGCACCTTGGTCATCGCAAACGATTTTAAGCCATGTCATTCAAGGTCTCTAACCATCGATTGCTATCACCTAGCGGATCCCAACCATGTAGTCTACACATACCAACATGGCTCAGTTCAATTGTCAGTGACTTCATGGATTTGTGCCACGTTTTGGTCTGGCCACCCCTAGCTTTTTTCCAACCTACTCCTACATCATAAAACATCGCACGTCGGGGCAGTCGGTGGTTGGGCATACGTAACAGGTGTCCCAGCCATCTCAACTGATGAAGTTTCACTACCTCATCAATCGATTTGCCATCCTTAACTAGTACCTGTTTCCTAACAACTGCATTACTTACTCGGTGGTCCCAAGATATACGAGCGATACTTCGAAGACACCTATGATCGAATACTAGCAGCCTATGAATATCCTCTACTCTTACCGGCCATGTTTCACTGCCATAAAGTAAGACGGAACGAACTGCTGCACAGTAAACCCGTCTTTTGGTTGCTAGACGGATATCTCGTCTACGCCATAAATGACGCAAGTTGGCGAAAGCTAGACGAGCCTTCCGTATCCGTGCTGAGATTTCGTCACACACCAGACCACAAGGGCTGATGAGACTCCGAAGATAAGTGAAGTGGTTAACACGCTCAACTACTTTACTCCCTATTATTAGTTTGGGTGTCGATGCAACCCAATCCTGAAGCAGCATTTTGCATTTCGAGGGGGAGAATCGCATCCCGAAGATACCTTAACGATAATATTTCTAAACGCATAAAACGACTAATACATTTAAAATATCTAAATACATAAAGCTCAGTGGTTTAACCGGTATCAGTACAGGATCAAAGTTTAGGGTATGAGGGAGTTTTAAGTGAAATGTATTAGCCTTATCGCATGATTATGACTTATCTCAGAAACATGATCACCTCGAAGGCAAATTAATTAGTTTAGCTTTCCATATATGTACAACAAAAACAAATTTTGTAAATGCTGAACAGGAAAGCAAATAATTATACACGAAATCCTGTGAGTAGTATTCAGTACAAACTCCAGAAACACTGATTATACAATAGTGAATATAATACACAATTTTACGTTGTTATCTCATTTCCATACACTATAAACATAAACAGCATCGATAACACTACAGAAAAGTAATAAGAACTGAAAGAAAATGATGAAACAACACAAGGAAAGTTGTAGTTCATTTAATAATACAACATGAGTAAAATTCTCACAATAAAAATGGTTAGCAAAGTGAAAAGGAAGCTCAAATAATATTTATGTTTATGGGAAACTAAATCTACAAAAGAAACAACAAGTATAGTAGGGATTGTGGAAATTGTTGAATTTTCATAGTTTTACATCACAGACTGACCTTAAGTTAGACAACCATTGAAAATCAAGAAACAGCTGCTTCCTGATTGTCAATAGTTGTCTAAACTTAAGGTCAGTCTGTGAGGTAAAACTACGAGAAATGTAGTTCAATTGACTGATAGAATTTTGTAATGAAAAAGGGGTAGCGCAATCAATTTTAGAGGATGGAATCACCATTCAACTGAATAAATAAAAGTTAGAAACCAGTCGCGTTATGTACAAAAATTCAACCAAAGTAATGTCATTTATTATACAATGAAGATTACAAATAATTTAATGACTGTTAGCTTAAAATTTAAAGAAAAATAAAGAATGCATACAATTGTGGCCAATTTTGAGCCATGTATCTTAAAGATTTTCAACTACTGAACTACGATTATGCATGAAAGCAGTACAAATAAGTGCAATATCAAGTGGATTATCTTACAAACACCTAGTACCATAATTTTTATTAGTGTTAGGTTATTTTAGAACTCTGTCAAGTATGAAACAATAGAAAATAAGAAACTATGTACAATTTAAATGAAATAATTTCATCAATTATTATTATAACATGAAAATTTAGGATCTTTAAAAAAACAATACAACCAATGAATATGTTAAAATCGACTTATTGAATGTAACAGATAGAGTTACAAATAGAAACTGAAAAATACCAAAAGACAGAATAAAGCAATAGTCTGATGATTTTAAGAAAAACATTAACATAAACATTAGTAGCATCAATATCCAAGATTTCTACATAGTTTAGTATGACTTTATGAGTATTGAAAAAAAAATAAGCCAAAGATTGAGTAAAATAGAGGTTGAATAAAAACATTGAATTGTACCGAAAAGTCTACAATCAAGTCCAATAAGACTGCACCACTATTACTTATATTATGAATCCGAGCGAAAGGGTGAGGAAAACTTATATATTATATGATTCCGAATAGGTAAGTGGACTAATAAAGACGATTTATTAATGCATTTAAACTATGGTAAGCAATAAAAATTGGATGTACGTATTTACTACTAAACGGGATAGAACGAAGTGAGTGATCTTAAAACTAGTGATGGTTATTTACGGCAAACTTACATTAGCGCGATTGATAGTTGGAGACCACCATAATGTAAAGCGTCGATTAGGTATTTGATTCAACCCAGATCGCTGAGCGTTAGTCAACTTCTTGTACTTCATTGATTCTTCAAAACCACTGGCTTTCTCCCTGAAATTATAAAATTGTCATATGGTGAAGTGCCACAAAAGACGACTGGATTGATTAATATATGTATTCTCTAGCTATAATTTCATGGGTAGTTAATTGAGTTTATTTCGATTTAGAAATTTGAATAAAACAAAGATTTAGGTACTCTTTGAGTATGAAAATAGTGTGATATTGGGAAAAATAAGTAACATATACCAATCAAACTATATATTATATTTGGAACTTACCAGAAAAGACCTTCCCATGTAGGGAAATAAGTTCCTTTAAACAAGGTGTGCTCCAAAATACCTTCAACACCACCTAGAGCCTGGATCATATCCGTACGATAGTTGTTCAAATTCCATAACTTTCCATCGTGTCTTTGATGTGTCCACCAAAATGGATTTTGCTTAAGAACTTGATATTGTTTGAACTCAGTTCGTACACGCCAACCCTTATCGTAAGCCAGTGTATGTCTGTCTTTTTGGAAAAGAGTATTAATCCGAGGAATACCGCGATCCCAACTGTCTTCTAGATCTTCCAACGTTAAACGTCTGAAATCAGTTATACAAACAAGATTTAAGAAATCTGGAAATCCCTAATTCTACAGAGACAGAACAAAGAAATCAGTAAATTAGCACTTGATTTGAGTAGGAACGATTGCTTGAAATCATCCACGCTATATCGATTACTTGTATTGAAAATAATTTTCCCCATGTTCGGTGAAAGTAACATTAAAAAACCTTACGTTTGTAAAGTTTTCAGTCAGAAGACACTTCGAAAACTTTGATAATATATTTATATTGACAATTCACCATAAATACATTTACAACTAACTTTCACTTCAGTTTTAACCATGAACAATTTCTTTTTTTTAACTTCTTTGTGACTACGAGGAAGAGCACAGACAAGTTTTTTGATCTTCTACACAACAAAGTTTGCGAAGTAGAAATTCTTGAACTTAGGTTTCCACTAACGAATTAGATCATAACTTCTGTCTGATATGCTCGGACAGGCTTGTGAATACAAAGAAATACATATTTTCGTGTGACAATTACTAGACCCTCTTAAATACAACTTAGATTTCAAACACTTACCTATTTTGAGCATTTGCTTCTTGTCGTTTTAACGCATATTCAGCCCAAACACTCTGGGAATCGCGAAACTCCGTCTCCCATGATAAGATGTAAGAGAACAAATTTGGAATAACCTGGTCCTCGTCATGACTCATGCCTGAACGAAAGTGAGTAATACCAACGTCAGTTTGTTTTGACCACCGTAAATCAGACTGTGGAATAAGAACATGACCCATACTGAGCATACCTAAACCACCAAGTTCCTACGGAAACAAAAATAGTATTTTTTTGACTGAAGTATATAAAAAAAAACAAGTATTTCATTCTTTAAGCATTCATGGGCTTTTTTCGAGAGACATGGATATTTTTTACAAACTTACTTTCGGTGTGTAAAAGACCACTGGAGGGAAACGAGCAGGCATTTTTGAGTTTAATCCAATTTTGATACGTGTTTGTATTTTGTTCTCGCACTTCACCAACAGATCCAATAATGCGACAGTGCTTACTGCTGCCTCGCGATAATAAGTCATTAAACCAATTAAAGCGGTATTCCATTTGTTCACGATTTTGGTGAAAGTTGTCGATCCGGAGGCCATTAAAATTTGTCTAACTCTGTTATGGAATCGTTGCATTGATTCATCATCCACTCGAAGGAAACATTGTGCTGTACGCTCTTTGGTTACCTAAGGAAGATTTAAAGATTTTAGTTCATGAAATGAACAAAGAACCAATAAGCGTATCAAGAGTACGAAAAATCCACTTTCGACTCATAAAAAGGAATACCTCGTTTTGTAGATGCCATACGCCACTTGGAAGATTGGCATCTGCAGCTTGACCAGGTGAACGACAAGATGGTAGAATACGACATTCAAACCCACACATTGCGAACAGTAAATTAGGGTTATCTTTGCTATAAACAGAGACGAAACTGCTATCCCAATCAATTGTTGTGACGGATCTCGGCAAACGGTTTTTGATATCCCAAAAAACAGCACGACCAAGATTGACATCATGTTTCATTAAGCGCATTCTACTATCGCGTGGCCAACACTTTTTATTGTTGTAACCCACAATGTTTTCGTTATTTGGATCAGGGTGCTCTGTTAGGTAACGCTGAATGAGATCGCGAGCGTCCTCCGCCGAGAAACGGAAGAACATCCAAAAACGATCTACATACCGACAATACAGTCGAATAGGATGGGAAATTTCTGTGGCAGTATCCTGTAAAAATTAACAGACAAAAAGCATTTCTAAGTTTGTTGATTTCACACACTTCTACTAAATGTAAGTAGAAAGCAATGTTGCCATCCTACCTGGAACTGAAGAAAGTCGTTTGGCATCTGAGGAGGACCGCACATCTCAGCTGCTCTTTCGAGACCCAAAACTAGCAAGTCCAGTACAAGGCCATAATACTGTGTAATAAAGGATGAAAACTGCAGACCGCGGATGATTCCGTAACTGTTAGTATGATTCATATCCTTGTAATTTATAACAACGTTATTTTTAGCAGTCATGTAGTCCGCAATATTGTGATCGACAATTAGTCTCAGGAGACGATTGAGCAATGTAAGGTCAATTTTCTCATAAACTTTTTCAAATTTCGTTTCCAACAAAACGTTACATTCACCCTCACCAGTCTCCCAAACATCCTGCAAATCACAGAAAAAGGCTACATTAAAATCGAAGAAAAACTTTGAGGAAAATATTAAAACAGGAAAGAACTTAAAACTAGAATTCACAGGAAGCTAATGAAAGATAGGTTAATTCATAATTATTGACTAGAAAAGAATAAAAGAGTATTCGTAAAGAAGCCATTGCTATAGAACTAACAACTCAGAGTGATGTCAAACTTACTTTTAAGTTGTTAATACCCTGGCACCACTTGTATACAAGTAAAGGTGGAGGCTCCAAGTCAGCTGGTTTGATCCATGGAGGAAACAGGCGACGTTTATCAGCTTCATACCACAAATACTGATCCAAATAAGCATCTGTTATCTTCTCCAAGGGCTCAACATCATAGACAGGCACCAAATGACTGTAAAGATCCATGAATTCAATCCCAACTTCTTTGAAAGCCCTTTGAGTAAGTAAATGTCGCTTGATGCGACTAAGGGCTTCGTGTGGATTATCATAAGCTTGCTCAATCAAACCAAGTTCCTCTCGTTGAGATTGATTTAACCTGTTTTTGACACTATAAGATTCTCGAAGACGTTCAAGGGCGAGAATCAGTAACTTGGTATCATGCTTGTAACTTAGAGGTGGGAAAGGAATTGGTGAAAAGCGCCTACTTTCTAACCAATGTACAGTTGTTGTGTAAATGGCAACAGCCTCCTCTGCAGTTACGTAGGGACCATCCTGAAAAAAAAGAACGTACGCAGGAATAGTATGGTTTGAAAAAGTGGAAGTTCAACAAATAACTTCGTTTCTAAACGTCTACGTATGAGTAATAGGTTAAACGCAAATAACTTGCATACAAGTCAGTCAGCTACAACGTAGGACTAGGCACATCGGTTCAAGTTGCCTTACCTCATTAGCACAACAAGATGAACACCAAGTTCATGGTAGTTAATTTAGTGATGGTAATATATAAGAGAAAGGTTGTATATAAGGATATAGTACAGGAAGAAAGGTATCAAGAAATTTCAATCTCAAGGTTTAAGGGAAGATGAAGAGTGTATGCACCTGCGTTATTGTGATCGATTATGAGCCATGGTTACGATAGTCACGCGGACCCCAACCAGGTAGTCTGCATCTGCCAACATGGCTCAGACTAGAAGTTAGTGACTTCAAGCACTGATGCCACGTTTTAGTTTCACCGCCCCTAACTTTCTTCCAACCATCCCCAATACTAGTTAGTATAGCGCGTCGTGGTAATCGGTGTTTAGGCATACGTAGCACGTGGCCCAACCATCTCAGTTGATGAAAACTTACAACCTCACCAGCTGATTTACCATCATTCCCTAATACCCTATGTTTAACCTCAAAATCATTTGCCCGGTGATTCCAGCAGATGCGAGCAATATTTCTAAGGCATCTGTGGTCAAATACTAGTAGCCTACGAGTATCTTCTACTCTTAATGGCTACGCATACAAGTATTCATTTATTTATTTTAATAATTGCTTAGTATCAAATTTTTTCCCACTTTCTTGTTACTTAACATTGGAGCAACTCATAAGTACTAAGTGAGAACGAATCGTACCTTAAGATAATTATGTTGTCGCTCCTGTTCCGCTTTAAGATACAGTCGAGTTAAACGACCCAGATTCTTTTTACAAACAGTTTTATCAACGGTTGCACCTCGCCGAATGCGTTCCCGATTGTAATGAGCTGTATTAGTCCACCAGTCAGCTTTGGCTTTAACGTAACGTAAAATCATATTTTCAATAGGGATTGGCATATTTGGTACCTGAATGAATGAAAACAGGTAAAATGTTGGTCTGATTATTTGAAATATTACAAAGCAAGGAACTCAATGTTAATGAGACTAAAATGTACTACATATGGATCAACTATTAGATTAAAATAATCTGTATCATTGAACTCGTTCTGCTGTATGGAACAGATGTAGTGGGTTTAAAGTACATTGTCATTAAAATTTGACAATCAATTTTCGGTAGAAGCGTAGACGGCAAAGGTATCATTGAAATTCTGAAAATTGCATATTATGATAGGAATGTAAAAGCTCACAACTCATGCAAGTCTTTAAACTGGTATTACACTGCATGATATAAATTATTAGTATGGCTCGGTAAGAGCCTAAACTGGTGACCTGGTTACAACGATTTTCCAATACTTTACCGATAACGTTGATTCGGGCCAATGATCTTAGAAACCTCCTGATGGAGACACATCGATATGAGGGATGACGTAAAAAGTACAATGATAGCTACGGAGAAATCGGTAAATAGCTATTGCAATGCATCTAATTCATGTTAAAGGAGTGAAAATGGAAAGTTAGATGATTAGAACTGAATAAAATATAGACTTACTTTCCATGGTATGTTAGCTTTCCAACAACGCCATGCTTCGCCTAAATGTTGTAGAATAGTCCTAGCTTTGTTTTGTTTGATACCTTCGGGCATCATATCCAGTATGTCATGCATAACGGCGGCGCGCAGTTCCAAGTCATAGTGAGATTCAACTCGTTGTTTGGTAACAGTTTTGGCAACACCTTTGGAATGTCTTCCTTCAAATTGGCGTGATAAGAGATTTCCTAACCAACGCTCCAGTAATGGGGTTATGCCGCGCATGAAAAACAACCATACTCTCCATCCCGGTGCCCAGAACCCGACACCTGGGCCTTTACCCACTGGTCCAGTGTTGAAACGGTAGTAAATTACGTGTTTCAAATCCTTGCACATCCGAATTTGACGCATGAGTTTGTATTTATAACGGTACATTCCTGTTAACTGTCCAACGTGTGAGAAAATGTACTGGAGACCATCTGCCAACTGAAAATTAAGGAAAGCTATTACTGACAAAGATTACCAGCCATGTCAGTTATCGAATAATAAAGGGAACTCATATCAGTTTTGGCAATGTCCTAGCACAAAGTCAATGCTGAAAGCTACAGCCAAAGATTTTTGTACTATGTAGTCCACATTATGACCACATTCCGGACCCCTGCGTTTTCATCACAAAAGCAATACTACCAATAAGTACTAAACTTACAAAAACCCCAGTACTAATTAATGAAACAATATAAAGTTACCTGGAAAGCATCGACATTTCCCAAGCGATACTGAACATGGCTATCTACGATGAGCTTCGTTAAACGAAGTATCTCCCGACAAAGATGAAAAGCATTGCCGAACCGTGATTTCTTTCTTTCTTTGGTAGTTAAGGTTTTTACTGGTTTCAAGTTGAAGTTATAGTCCAAATGCAAGTAATTAAGATTTTTTCGATGAATAAGAAGGTTAAGCATGTTGTATCCCTGACGGCAAACTTGTAGTCCAACCTCTACCCAATCCAAACTAGTAATTTGGAAGAACTTAGTAGCTTTGAAGGAACGAAACAAGTAACGTTTCTTCTGAGGCTTTGGTCGACGGTGATGTAGGGCATTAAGAACAAAATACTTCAGCAGCTTTTGGTAAGAAACACGAACCTGTGGAAAGAATGATTGAGTGGTAAAGCAAGCTTACTTTTACAGGCATACCAGAAGGACAATGCTCTCTGTACCAAGCTTTGACTAAAGGAATATCAATAGCCCGTCTTGTAGACCCTGATCTTAAGCAAAATGGCCTTGGAGCCCACAAAAGAGCAATGCCGTTTGCTGTGTTATCACTGTACAGAGGAGTTTCGGCAAGAAACGGCTGGAGTCCTTCGGGAAGTTCATACGTTTCATCGACATCTGGTTGTAACTCTGGAGCCTGTAAAAGAATGTGACGAAAAAAAGGATGGGTTTACCTTAACACCTTGTCTCTGGGATATGGGGTTAATCAGAGGATCAAAATAAAAAGCTGGGAGATCAGGATCTTCGGTTTTAATGAAAAGTACATTAGGAGTGTGATACCATGATAAATGAACTTGAAACGGATAACTGTTATAAAGATAGGGGAATGCTATTCGGTATTCAGTACGAATAGGTTGACGAATGATGATCTTGTTGATATCATTAAATTCATTCCAATCCTCATCCCTATGGACCAAAACATTAGTAAAAAAAACACATTACTCTAAAGTTTTGTCTTTGACCAAGGGTTCAAACTTCGGACCTCCAGGAAGAGCGACGTTCAGGGCTTTAGCTGTGAAGAATGACTTGAGGTCAAACAAATAAAAGTAATTGTCATCGACAAGGTCAGTCAACAAAGAGTTGGCCAGACGATAAAGGTTGGACATTATGTTCAGAGGTAGGTTCCAACGTCGGTAAGTAACGCCGTTAACGTACCTACGAAAGAAAACGATACAATAGAAGTAAATTGTCATGTTATCCATATCAGTATTCAGAAAGAAGTGTAGATATCAGGAAAGTGATATACCGATCGATGTCGATTTCTCAACTAATTTTACTCCGGCATACATTAATGAATGTTTGGCTAGGCCTAAGAATTCCATACTGTGCTGAACATATAACGTCGAATAGACTTATCATCACCATTGTTTATGGAATCCTTTACGCGTTTACAGCTTTTACAAAGTTCTTTTTAAAGTCTTTGGGTGCCACAAGAGAGAGTTATAACAACCAACATCTACACGCTAGTACTAGCAGTAATAGACCAGAAGTGACACAAAGCATTTTAGTCAGTCTGAATATACACGTCAAATACGGAAAAGATACATATTCACACACCTAGAACTCACGATATAAATTATGCGAAATAAAGACTTACTTTGATTCCACTAGGGGATTTCTTTCGTAAAACCATTCAATAATTGTAGCATCTTCTTCCGGATCTAACTCCAATTGTATTGGTTCTAGAGGCTCTACGTCAAGTATATTGTCGGCATAATCAAGTGGGGGCTCTTCGTCATCGAAAGGTGGGAATCTCATGCGTTTGAAATGACGACGGTCCCTTTTTTCACGACGCATCATGATCCACATGCTACCCCACTGAGCAGCGTAGACTGGTTCAACGACCCATGGTATTTCGTTAACAAATGTTATGGCCCCGGTGATATGGTACAGTACTTTGACATCTCTGATTTGTTCCCAAGGCATAGGCATGTTTTCTAACAATTTCAACACTGCATGTGGCATATATTTCAATGCACCGAGATACACGCGTTTGTCATGCCTAAACTTCCTATTGGTCATGTCGCCGTGGTCTCTGATGATTTTACGAACATGCTCTGGTGGCATTTCGTCCTTCTGAGTTTCTACAAAGCCAAACTTGCGTTTTTCCGAGAACTTCTTTGACTGAAGTTGTTGCCATTCTCGGGCTGAGGTGAAAAAAACGCCATGTTAGTCATACGAAGATCACCACCCTAAGCAATCGAATAAACGCTTACCTTTAGCCGATGGTAACATTCTCAAAGACAACGAACAACCTAAGGGCGAAAATACGCACGCGCCTTGATTGGTCACTAACCAACTCAAACAAATGGATCAAATGATTGTGGACGGAATAGAAAAAGCTTTCGTTTAACGGGCTTCCGTGTCTAGTAGTACTGGATCACCAATACCTCTAGGCAAGAACCTAGGTATATTGACGATAATAGAGGAAAAAATAAGTTGTTATCCTTAGTCTTTAAGAATAGGTCAAATTTCCTCTTAAAGGACTCCTGCGAAGTCGCTTGGACCAGCTCATTCGGCAGCGAATTCTGGCATTTGACAACTCTTAAGGAGTAGAAGTTGTGTCTACAGTCCGTTCTGCTATGCTGGGTCTCCAGTTTCTGGGTGTTACCCCTTAGGTTAGTATTGTAACTAAGCTTAATTAGATGTTTAAGGGGATGACCAAAAATGTTAAGGATATTGTAAGTCATAAGAAGGTCACCTCTAAGACGCCTATACTCTAACGGGTGAAGATTGAGTGATTGGAGGCGTTTGTAGCTGTAAATAAGTCCCCAAAATCAATAGCTCATTAAGTGTTCTACATTGGATGCTGACCACATTGTTTTAAGTGGACTTGTTTAACTGAAGGCTTTCGGTCATGCATCCGTACCAGATCACGTTACGACCCAGCGCGGGACACAGCTCCTACGTTCACTAGCCAGATTAGAGTAAACGCTTCTCGATATATTGATAACGTACCAAATACATCTTTCCTACCTCTTCGCATCTGACTTCTGGTTTTATCTAATTGGGGAACGCTTCGAATACAGAAGGTGTTACTGGTTGCTAGTTGCCAAACTAGAATACTGGTCGTATCTTCAAGCTCTTCATAAGTTTTGAATTTGAGTCTTTGAACTGATTTCGTGGCTCGACGTTGGATACGTTCCGGAGTGTCCATATCCTTTTGGAGAGAGGGAGGAAATACGATGTTTCCGTAGTTTAAATGGGGACGAAGATTATGTGGAAAGTTCTAACGTCAAACTGGCCAAAATGCGCTCCAATGTTACCAGTGCAAGGGTTGCTCTAAAGGTGTTTTTGTCAGTTAGTCGTCGGGTACCAACACTCCTAAATCTTTTTCGACTTGGGATACTTCTAGAGAGAAGTTTCCTAAGTTGTAACTATAGTCTGCAACATGTCGCAGATGGACTACTTTACAATTTGAAGTGTTGAAGGTAAGTTCGTTGTCGTCTGCCCAACTTTGAAGTCGAGTCAGATCAAACTCTATATGCCATCTCAAATTATTTCTCTCAACCACCTATAGGTGCCTCGAGGATTTTAGACAAATGGCATACACTTTTCTGAATGTTGATTTACTCCAATCTTGTCTCCAGTTCATCGGAAACCTAATTTTGAAACCATACTTGAAGCTTGTACGAAAACTTCGAACCTGACATTTTATTGGACAGAAATAACGAAGTGTTTATTTATTTGTATATATGCTCAAATTAGCGAAGGGCTTCCTCGATGGGGGGGGGTATATAACTTTTATTTTAGCCCCACAGAAACTTAAAAGAATAAGAACTTTAGCTAATAATATGAGTGTTCGTAGAATAGTACCTGGAGTGAACCTCTCAGTAATCATATAGCTAAAGTAAATTTCGAAGCGTATCTCGGAAAAAAATCAGATATCACCACTATTGCTCTCATAGGCAAAGTCCGAAGTTCACCAATTTCAATCATTAAAAAGTTAGCGAGTATTCTTCTTTGCATGCTACCTCGGGCTTTGTTTTGAAGCGACTCCCTTTTAGGTATACGGTATAGCATCGTGATCACATATCTTCCCGTTCTCCTACACTTCCAATGTACCAGTTCAAGAGTCACTAGGTGAGTTATTCAGGGTTTGTATCATTGTATAAATATCTTCCTGGTGACTTTTTGTAAGTAAACACGACATTATGCTGTGATATGACTTAGCTAGAAAGCCCAGACCTATCAAAATGGAACTATTAACGGTCGCGTGGGTCACTCGATGACAAGAATGTCAAGTATCCAAATCACTCAAATCTATATGTGAAGTCTGCTCGTGCTGACGATGTTAAAGATGTTTTTACTGTCTAGTTATTTGAGTAGATCTGAAGATGTAAAAACGTTCCAAGATATACTATATTCGGCGGGCAGCCTCATCAGAACTGTATCATGGGAATTCCAAAAAAGACTCTTCAGCATAAGAAACAAGTATTGTGCGAGAAATTCCGGAACACCTTGATCTTGAGGTCGAATACTATGATATTAAATGATGGGCGTTTGTAAAACAGCCCCTAAAGCTACCGAGTACTTCATTCGGTTCATGCGAATCAGGGGGTCTAGAACCCAGTTTATGAGGGTTACCTCCTCATTCTTGAGTGGCGGATACCATTCTCGGGGCACTTAGTGCCCACAGACGTTAGTTACCATCCCGAGTCCACTTGTATCCGTACGGACCACATGATGTTTGTTTTAAACACAGGAATGAGTTGGAGCATTTTATTCTATTCGTGGACTTACAGGAGTAAAAATATGGGGGGAGAAAGGACTACCAGTAGTGAAATATCACTGAGCCCTAGATGAATCCACCATTCCCATCCGACTCTGGCAGACGACCGTCCACATATATAATCTATGTTGGCTATCTACGCAATCGGTTGGAAAGCCCTGAATAGTTTCCAGGGCACTCACTACGATTGCCCTTTCATATGTATGTCTTCATGTGTGCAAGATTTTCCTCATGCATGCATTGCCAGCAGTAGCATTTCTTTTTTGCCTTCCTAACACAGAATTTCACAGATATTGCTCTCAATATTTAAGTATGCTTTGCCTATTTTTTGGTTTATCTGCAGCACTTACCAGCGAATGGTCTACAATTTATAAATTGTGACTAGCCCTTGGATGTGATTGGAAATATCAAATTTTATTTTACTTAATATTATCTTCTGACGGTTGCCATATTGGATTATTGATCTTCAAATGCTCTGTAGGAACATTTTTATTGGCAACCGGTAATTAGTTGTATAGTTATTTTTTCTTGTGTATTTCTTATTTCACAATTTACTGCTCCTTTTTAGAGTAAATTAGACCGATCTAACCTTTTTATTTGGATGCAATGTTGTTTTTTTCACTGGTAGGAATATTCTCGATCCTGTGGCATGGAGGCGGTCAATATTTTTTATCGATTTTAATCACTTAGTGTTCCTCAGTTTGGTTTTACTAAGTGTCGTTATAGTTAACCTCTATACATGCTAGGGGAAGTATTGTTCATGTATATTCTGTTTTTTTTTACCTATATCTGGTCATTTAGTGCCAAAATTTATTTTATCTTAAACAGCTTTCTTCGTTACCGTACGAAAATTATCTTCAATTGTTGTTTCTTAGTATACTTAAACTGAGGTGTGTCAGTGAACTATTCCCAATCCATGCACATTGGTAAGACCGCGAATTCTGGATTTTGCATTAACAGAGCTCATTTAGACTAAGAAAACGAGGAAATACATCCGTTACAAACGAAAGGTGTTAACGTCTAACATACAGACATCATTCATTTGTCAAATTAAATGGATGAGATACATGAAGTAAGTAATTCAACTCAATTTATTGCGAAAGAAACTACCGAAACCTGGGCGTCTTCCCAAATCAGGGGCCGGCAAAATCTGGCTAGCCTTTGTTTCATAGCGACAGGAAAACAGAAACGTAAATGCGACGACCCCCCATACTGAAATCCTGCCTGCTAGCACACCAAGTGTATACACAAGAATTTGCTAATCTTTTTCAGACTCATGTGAAGGGATCATCTTACACGGCAAAGTGTGTAGTTTGGGTTGAGTGCAGAAACATTACTGTTGACACGCGGTAAGGCAATCAAATGCTGGCTTAGCTCGTTCCTTCCCTCTTGAGCATACATGTTAACCTTGGGAGACTTCAGTTTTCACGAAATCATATTCGCTGAACGCATACAACGGAGATAACCCCGCCGAAGCTCGGGTTTTGCAACTCATTAAAGAAATAAGATTATTCGCAAACGCAGGGTTATTGATGGTGTATGACACAGTCAGATGTTGCTACGCCATGACGGCATCGGGAAGCTCCTGATCGATGATTTGTCAATCCTGGCTCCTCTAAGGAAAGCTACCACGCCGTCATAGGGCTACTTGATTGTGAGATCAAAAAAAAGCTACTGGGGACAGCAGTTGAGACTTTAAGCGTCCGGATGTACCAGCTCTAAAGGGCAAACTAAAGAAGATATATTGAAAAGTCTTTCCTCAGTTTCATATAGGTTTCGCTTAGATTTCTTACTCCACGCGATCCTACGTGCTACAAACTGGTCTGTTTGGGAAGTGGGCCTTAAGAGTTATAATCAACCTAAGATCACATGGGATCACATTCTTTGAGCAGTGAAATTAGAACAAATACTCTTGAATAGAATTCTAACGTACCAGCAGCAATAGCACATATAAGGAGTTCCAACATGCTCGGAACTAATACACAAAGGCTCAATGAGAAGACAAACGCCAGTATCAATAAAGATCTGGTCATTACATACTAATCTACCGTTCTCACACTCACTGAGCCAATGAGTAATTTTAAGAAACTGCAAGATGACATCATAACCGGAGAAATACTCTGAAAAACCCTTCAGAATGCTTTTTGAACAGTATTGTTGATTTAACAGTCGAATTAATGAGTTGATCTAGGCTAGACCACCAATGAGAAACTGGAAGAACTGGAAAGCCACGTCAGGTGTGAGACATATATCTGTGGGAATAGTTAGAATAGACTTACTACGTAATCGGCTTTTGCCGTTATTTACATTTCTCTCAATAATTCTCATAATTTGTACAACAACTATTATTGGCTGTAGAATTGTTCTTTAGAAAACACGACCTTCGATTTTCTGTTTCCGAATACCCCTTAGCATGAAACATTGATCATCATTTACAAATGCACTGTCGCATTCACATGCTTCTTGTTCTTAGCTATCCGCTGTTACGATAACAGAACTCTAATATATTTTCTGTCTATATCTACAGACCAGCTTAGTATCCTCATTACATGCTTTATCTGTATATGTATCAAGGATTAAAATAATTATGGTTGAAATCACTAACTACTCATAATTGTGGATTGCCAGACCAAACACAATTGAAACGTAACTATTCCTGACAATTCAAGAAACGTCCTCTATATTTTTTATGTGTGTATAACTTATGTTTGATATATCAAATATATATATATATATCATTTATTACAACTTTATCATTATTTTTTAAATTGAAAATTTTTAATCCACTCTATATCCACCTCAGACAATGGACTAAGTGTTGCTCAAGATTGTGAATTGATGGAAGTTAGACATTAGCACCGTTGGATGCCGGTCCAGTGGTCTAGATGTTAAGAGGTCGTACACGAGACGGAATGTCCTGGATTCAAGCTCCGTGCGCAGGATTCTGGGTGCTCACTGCTGAGAAATCTCATACTAGGACAAAACGGCTTTTCAGTGCTTTTAGGTCAAACTTAGATGAACTCATGAATTCAAGAGTTCAAATTGCTACAATTCCCACGAATCCCTGTTCTGAGAGTAGTGTTATTTTTTTATGAGTTTGCCTTGTCTTGTATTTCAACTTTTACCTGGGTCTTCAGCAACCATATTTTATGTTCTTCAGTCTTCTTTGTCTAGACCCTTATTGCTTGGCTTTGGTTAAGGATTTACCTTTATTGCCTTGATTTTACTGTTGCATATTGCTGGGTCATTGACGATGGAGCCGTGCTTGACTAAACTCGAGTTTATGGTGTTGTTCAGTTCACGATTGTTGGCTTTTGTTTGTCTATAGAATACAGTTGCCCGGACCCTTGCAGACAGATATTTGACTCCATCTTGTTGAAAATAGTCATTGATTTTCAGGTACTTAGGACTTGTTTATTAACTATTCCTTTCTCTGTCTAACACGTTATTTTGTTCTAGAGAGACATTTGACTCTATAAGACAAGCTATACCGTTTGAGGTTTTCGGCACTTTTGATATAATTTGCTTTTTTTTCCTAAATCAGAATCGTTTAAATTGAGCAAAAAGGTTGTGTTACGATATAATTTAATACGAGTCACTCAAAAAACACTTCGCAAGCTGTGCGCTATATCGAATGAACTTTGGTTCGTTAGTTCTACAATCAGACCAAACACTGGATTTCGGGTCGTTACATTCATTGTTACGTCCAAATGTTGTTCCCGGCCGTTATTGACACACGATCGATTGATTCACTCGTTAGTTTAGTCTCAAATAATGAGGAAACAGAATTCCAGTCCAAGCATAAAAGTTCGCTCGTGAATTACAAGTAATCAACCTAAATATACCGTTCTTATACTACAACAATTACTTATTATATCTATTGATTTCAGGTTTCCTGATCTAACCGTCCAAAATACGAAACCCAGAACATAATGAAACCGAAAATGTCAGAGGTCAAAGTTATGTCAATGTTATGTACCCACCAATTATAGGAACGACGACGATAGAGATCAGTTTTATGACTAGCTGAAATAAATCATGACGAAGTGGTCAGGAGAAGACCTTAAAAACTGGATGGGAGGCCTAAACGCCAAAGTCCAAGTGGAAAACACCCGATATGAAGACATCGTGGGGCGACATGGACTGACTGGGAGAAAGGAGAAAGGTTTGCAGATTTATGTACATTCAACAAAATGGTTATAGGCGGCACTACATTCCGTCACAAACTCATACGTAACGTTACATGAGTCTCACCAGATCACACTGCACAGAACAAGATAGATATTTGCATCACTAGGAGTTTTACAAGGTCAATAGAAGACGTGAGAACCAGAAGAGGAGCTGACAATGCTTTACATCACCACCTGGTTGCGACCAGTCAGTCAGCTACAACGTAGGACTAGGCACATTTATGCATCGGTCGAAGTTGCCATACCTCGTTAGCACAACAAGATGAACACCGGATTCATAGAAATAGTTAATTTATTGGTGGTAGTATATAAGAGAAAGGTTGTATATGAGGATATAGTATAGGAAGGAAGAGCATTATGAAGCAATTTTAATCTCAAGTTTTAAGGGAAGGTAAAGAGTGTGGTTGTGACCAAGATGAAACCTAATCAACAGAAGCACTGGACAACTGGAGAAACAGCATTACAAACGTTTAAAAAAGCTTTCCTTTGACACACTGACAAACTGAACGAATTCAAGTTACCTCTCAACAACAGGTTCCAAGACTTACAGGATCTGTAGAGGATTAATTCCTCTATATCTGACTCCAATAAATAAATAATATCCCGCTAACTGATTATTTACTGCAGGCTAAATCTCCTAGTAGAATTACGGGTTTACTCGAGATTATTCAAAAGCCTGAACACCAGTTATAGAGATAGTTTATTGTTGAAGCTCGGTAAAAATCCACAAGCGTACAGAAAGCAAGCACACAGGAAAAACAAGGGTGTGTGTGTGAGTGTTAAAAATCCATATATATTTATGAGTGTTAATGGTTGTGATAAATTATTGATTGTCTTTGTTTACAACCAATGAGAGAACAGATTAAGGATTGATGTACAGACACATGGGCTCAATCAGACTCACACTTAAACTTACAAAGTGGATTAAATGTTAAGATTACAGAGAGCACACAAATAATACAGTAGTTGAATGGGCTTGCCACAGATCTACTCAAAGAAGAAACTGCTATGGAGGATGAAAAAGAGATTCAATAAGTACCAACTTTAACGCATCAGGAGGTTCTAAGCTGCAAGAAACATCATCATAAGGAGTGAATATCTTTCGGAACCCTGCACAAGATTCAGGAAAGGAAGAACAAGAAGACAGCACTTAGAAACAGTCAGACAAGAAACAAGAAAATCAAGACACAAGCTGAATACACAGAAGTAAGCAATCAAGTGATAAGAAGTATTCGAGCTGACAAGCAGAAATATGTGGAGGATCTAGCAACGACAGCGGGTAAAGCTGGAACGGATTGACCAGGGCAGAGTTGGATGGAGAATGCCGGTGAGCATGCTATGCTCCCCCATTAGGGGTAACAGACATAAGTGAGTAAGTAAGTATAATCAAAAATTTGAAGGAATTGTAAATAAATTTGCGAAGCTATTTTTCGACTTCATAGTAAATGTTAACGGGTTGTTTCGTCTTACGGTGCGTTGCTCCGCAAAGTCCTTGAAAACTCATCACTCAAATTCTGCTACCACATTGCTTACACGATCACACTGCTGGCAAGCACTGATTTTCACGCAGCCATACACCAAAAGTAGACAACCGATTTAGTTTTATGTGAAATAACGAGAACAAAACATATTTTGTTGTGAAAACTGTATTGTTTTCAAGGCTACCAACACTGGGCAACATTTAACAATATCATTAAACGTTTTATATTTTTGTCATCTTTATTTTGATCTCGGCTGTTTTTCACCATGTTTTTGTACTTGTATACCAGAGATAGATCAATGGTGGAGATAAGAGCTTTCTTTATTGTTGTAGTTGTTATATATCTGCTTCAAACGGCAATTCCTGCTTAGCTGTTAGTATTACCGTCCCTGGTTAGATATACAAACCACCGAATCATAATATTCACGGAGATAAACCAAACTCGTGCTCAAAAGCTGTAATCATCTGTAGCTTTTACACGGGACTAAGCAAAAATCTCAGCGTTACTACTTCTTGTATAGGGTTTCAATTTTTAGGTTGCCGATATTCTTGCAAAGATAGCCGGCGGCAGAAATAAATGCTGTTATGAAGTGAATCAGAGAACTCATTGAAGTGTATGATTTTTCGAAATTAAAATCACTAAGTGCATGTACGTTGACTCTTGGAAGAAATGTAACTAAGTATGAAATGAGAGTGATTGTCAAATACAGGTCTCAGCTGTTTGAAATAATTAGTATTAAATCGAGGTAGCTGATTTGTCATCGTAATTTGCGAGGTTTCACAATCAAATATTAGGCTTACGAACACCGAATTCTTCATAGTAAGGGAGTCACAAAGTATAGGTCAGTCACGGAAATAAGAATTGTGTACATTACCACACATTTGTCCAGCCTCATGTACATACCATTTTAGCAGACCCTTGGCCATTTAGTGAAGTTGGTTCTCTTTAATAATCAGGCGAAAACAAGCTCAATTTTCTCACAACACGTGATTACACATCCAACTACTGAACACTCAATAGGAAGCTTATATTCATATTGTTGTAAATAATTGCCAATACTATGTGATTAGTTCTACATGTAATCCAGTATTTTTTTGCATAACTACGAGATGGGATAGTCAGCAGCGGAACTGTTCCCGAAAATGCACATGCATGTACTAAATACATGTTGTGATATGAATATTTAATCAACAAAATGAAACCACTCACTCCTGTCAGTCATCCGACGGACAAATATGTCAGAATCAAACGGATAGTATATATCCTATATCTATGTTGGTGATTATAGGCATAGGTAATAAATGTCTGAATTCTACCAATTTTCCAAGCCAATAAAAATTATTACAAGCTCATAACATGAACATACCTGCAGTGGTGAAAGTTAAGAAAGACCTTTAAGGTTCAGAATAGCAAACCACTAAAAGTTAAGAATAAGTGGGGTCTCCGATCTCTGACGAAAGAGCTCAGGTAAAGATCGCCAGTCAATGCTTTCTGCAGTAATAAAGCATGGAGGGATAAATAAATCCCTCAAAATCAATAGCTCTGTAAGTCTAACATTTTATACTGACCACATCTGCTTTACTGGACCCACATAGCTGAAGACGCTCGATCACACATCCACACCAGATCACGAGTGGGTACGCCGTGCTGCGCATCCCTTTCAACTGTGAGTCAGCTTAGACCAAGCATTATCAGACATACCGATAGCTTTCCAAATATGTCTTCAAACTCATTCCTTTCTGTCTTCCAATTTGACTAGGTTGGCATACTTCCAGTACATGAATGTTACTGGTAAGAGCGTCTACGGTCATGACGGATATTAAGGTAACATGTCAGAGTATGACAGAGGCCTTTGATATCGTTTCGTGTCGTTAGAGGCTTTTCTTTGACTGAATAGATCTCGGCGTTGGGACTTCTGGTGACCTTCAGAATCCTACCGGTAGATACAGCCAGCTCGTCTACAGCGTTGTTTTGAAGTGAAACAACCACTGCCTGCATCTTTTCGGGAGGCTCAGACAAGAATAGCAGTCCAAACAGACCCTCGTTAAAGGACCGTTGGCCAGTGACCTCTCACTATCGTAGCAACATTTCTGTTGCTGAGCTGTTGTACTTCGATGTTATGAGACAGCTGATTTGAACTTTGTCAGTGAGTTGGATCTTCATGCTTAAGAATAACTAATTTTAGGGTTTCGTAAGGTTCCAAAACATCATTAGTAAACATACTAGGTGTGAGATGCTGTTAAGTTTGCTACTTGAATAACGCAGAATACAGTTTACGACTAAGACACTTGAACGTTGAACCGTCGTAAATCAGAAGACAGAAGAAAAGCTGGAGAAGTGTTTAATTGGTAAGAACCGAAAGGTACAGAAAATCACGGTATTTCTAGATATGAGCATTTGTTGAACCAATATTATGATTTGGCCGACCCGCAAAGAGACATATTATCCTGCTGCCCAATAGTGGCATGCCAAATTTCTATTCTAGAAAGCTCTATCATGTTCTGATTGGATGAAAACTTTGCCGCTCCTTTAGGGCCCCTGGAGGCTCCACTGTAGTTCTTGGGAGCCTACTCAACACATACCTGTTGAAATGACGCTGTAGTGGCCTCAGTAATGTGAGGAATAGTGAAGGTGAGTCCGACACACCGTGCGCATGGAAGTGAGCTTCTTCTGAGCAGGAACAAGCTTCCATATTGTCGGGCAAAAGTGGTATTAGCTGAAATGAGGAAGGCGAAATAGTCTTTATCTTAAATAACTTGAGAGTCTGTTCCTCCGTCATGAATATGAAGTTTACAAATGAACGAGAAAAAACATTCGAAAATATGTAAAAATATCACGATACATGAAGATGCAAGTTAAAAAAATGACATAGTGTTCAAACAAGGATCAGACTCACAGTTTACGAATTAGTGTACCAGATCACGACGGGCTTGCCACATAAGATGTCACGAGTGTCCGAAGTTTGACAACGACTTTACCGGTAACATTCATGTACTGGAAGTATGCCAACCTAGTCAAATTGGAAGACAGAAAGGAATGAGTTTGAAGACATATTTGGAAAGCTATCGGTATGTCTGATAATGCTTGGTCTAAGCTGACTCACAGTTGAAAGGGATGCGCAGCACGGCGTACCCACTCGTGATCTGGTGTGGATGTGTGATCGAGCGTCTTCAGCTATGTGGGTCCAGTAAAGCAGATGTGGTCAGTATAAAATGTTAGACTTACAGAGCTATTGATTTTGAGGGATTTATTTACCGCTACGGTCACTTACTGATGTGGTGGATGTCGAGTCGAGGACGGACTATGATCACCACTACTACTCGATTACGCGTCCGAAAACGACTTGGTTCCCTTGATAGCCCGTAAATCAGAAGGCTTTATTAATCCAGATCAAGTATATTTATTGGCGATCTCGTGGTATCGAAATAATACCGAGACGTGCCAAAGAGTACAGGCAAAATGAGCAGTGCGTGAGCAAGTTCGAACCAAACAAGGCGGATAGCGGAACAAGAAGTGAAACTGATACAGTTAAACAAATACAGTAAAACAATCTCTGGTACAATTGGTTACAATAATAATAATTGTTTCTGTTATTCCAATCGTGTTCTTATCGAGACTGGCCGGTCACTACAGGAGCCCCCCGCTAGAAAGGGTTTACTCTCTCGATACGTAGCGGTTTCGTTCGTGGGACTGATCGCGAAACGTGCCATTGTAGGACGAAGGCGTTGGCAGAACAGGGAGTGATCGTTGATCCTCGAGTTGCCACCAAAAGTCTTTGACGTAGAACGGTACCAGAAGGAACGTACTGTATTGATTACTTGGATTAGCATGCTACACCAGAGTGGTTTGTATCCAGAATCTGAAGGTTGCGTTCGTAGAGGTCTGGACCAGAAACGCTGCAGACGTGGGACGAAACCAGATTGAGCCAAGGAACCAGATGCGACCAGGATGACCATGTTCGGGACCAAATGTATATCATACGTATTTGGAGTCAGAGAGATCGACTGAGTGCGTTGACTATAGCGTGGGTGATCAGGCCAGCTTTCGCCAAGATTGACTAAAGTTGACGATACCAGAACAGCGATGGTCAGAGGCGTAGGCTCGGGGTAAACAAAAAAATGAAAGAAAAAGAGAAAAGTGTAGCTTTCGTGTAGTATAGGGGTAGATTCCTATACTGTATCCGTAGTTGGTTATGAGGTTAGTCGAGAAAGCGTACGGGTAAGCGTACTCGGCGACCGGAACGTGAGACGGTAGTCTCGTTCGAACCTCGTGAGCCTACAATCTCATCCGCAGTCAAGGGCAGTGTGGTCTGCAGGTCTGAACGTGAGACGGAAGTCTCGTCCGTAGACGGGGCAGATGACACGTGCTGTTGACTGGGACGTGAGAATGAGGTCTCAGGTGCATCTAGCGTGGGATCCGAAGTAGATGTAGAAATCCCGCTAGAAGCTCTGATGGGTCTAACATTGGGTCTCGGCTTATCAGGTATAGCACTGTCATCGACGTGTGCTGGCTTGAGACGATCAATGCTGACTGTTTCGATGCGGCCACGTCGATCAACCTTGAAGGTCTTTTCGTGACGGGAAATCACGTGAAAAGGTCCTTCGTAAGGCTGTTGTAGAGGTTTGCGTACCGAATCTACTCGTATGAAAACATGTGAACAGGTAGATAACTCTCGAGGGAGAGCGACCTGTCGATGTTGTATACGAGTTGACACCGGAGTCAGTGTTCGCATGAATGCAGACAGTCGTTGGACGTAGTCTGATTCGCCGAACTTAGTGCTGCTCCGTGGTGTGAAAAATTCCCCAGGTAGACGCAATGTCGTGCCGTAAACAAGTTCAGCGGCGGAACATTGAATATCTGCCTTTAGACTCGTTCTGATTCCCAGGAGGACGAGCGGAAGGGTTTCGTACCAATTGTTGTTTTCGTGTGCTCGAAGAGCACTTTTAAGTTGGCGATGAAACCGCTCAACTAAACCGTTTGATGCTGGATGGTAGGCGGTAGTGCGTATGCGTTCCGTACCAAGCAGCCGTGTTAGTAAGGAGAATAATGCGGACTCAAATTGTTGTCCTCGGTCAGTCGTGACAGTCGAGGGACAACCGTACATAGCTATCCATCGTTCTACGAAGCGGTGAGCGACTGTCTCCGCCGTAATAGACGTGATGGGAATAGCTTCGGGCCATCTTGTGAAACGATCAATGCACGTGAGTATGTGATCATACCCGTGCGATGGTGGTAATGGTCCTACAATGTCTATGTGAACGTGATCGAAGCGAGCATCAGGCGTAGCGAAAGTGCCAATAGGGGCAGCTACGTGCCTGTGCACTTTTGATCGTTGACATTGTAAGCATTGCTTTACCCACATACGGACATCTTTATTCATGGACGGCTAGACGTATCGTGCAGCGATGAGGCGTAGTGTGGCTGCGATACCAGGATGAGATAAACCATGAAGGGCATCAAAGACGAGACGGCGATAAGCGGAGGGTACGATGGGTCGAGGGAGGCCCGTAGAAGTATCGCATAGGATAGTACCTGAGCTAGTAGCTAGGGGTACTTCCCGACACTGAAGGGACGTAGACTGTTGTGCTTCCGTGCATGAAGTATCGTTTGCTTGGGCGGCGGCTATAGCAGGTAGGTCAAGCATTGGCAAGGTAACTGCATTAAGTTGGATACGTGATAAAGCATCAGCAACACAGTTTGACTCGCCTTTGACGTGACGAAGGTCTGTCGTGAACTGGGAGATATAGTCCAAATGTCTGCACTCTCGTGGTGAGTAGCGGTCAGACTTGGTATGCAGAGCATACGTTAAGGGCTTATGGTCGGTGAATAAGATGAACTTACGACCTTCTACAGCGTGCCGGAAATGTTTGATGGCGCAGTAGGCTGCTAGCAGTTCGCGACCAAAAGCGCTATATCTCGTCTCCGTGGGAGTGAGGCGTCGTGAGAAAAATTCGAGGGGCTGCCAACTACCGGAGATATTCTGTTGCATAACGGCTCCTATGGCGAAATCCGATGCATCAACCGCTATACTAAGCGTGGCTGATGGGTCAGGATGCACGAGAAATGTGGCTTGAGCTAGGGCCGTTTTGATATCTGAAAATGCAGTACGTGCGGCGTCGTTCCATTCCAGTTTGCGTGGATTACCGCGAAGTAAATCGGTTAACGGTCGTAACTGTTCTGCCGCGTGCGAAATGAAGCGTCGGTAGAAGTTGACCAAACCGAGAAATGCCTTCAGTTCCTTGAGTGTGGACGGTACAGTGTACTCCATTATAGTACGTACTTTATCCTCACAAGGTAGAATACCCTCATGCTTAATAACATGACCTAAGAATTTTATTTCCTTCTTCCCGAGTTCACACTTGTCGGGGTTGACTATTATTCCATTATCCGAAAGGCGCTGGAATAGTAGCGTTAGGTGTTGATTATGTTCATCTACGCTTGATGATGCGATTAGCAGGTCATCAATATAGACGTGAACAAAATCTAGGTCTCGTACAATGCTATCGATAAACCTTTGGAAAGTTTGAGCAGCATTCCGTAATCCAAATGGCATTCGTAGGAACTCAAATAAACCGAAAGGAGTCGTGATAGCAGTTTTCTTTATATCCTCAAGAGCGACTGGGATCTGGTGATATGCTCGTACCAGATCGATCTTGGAAAAAATTGTCGTGCCCTTGAGTGATGCCGTGATGTCATGTATGTGGGGGATGGGATAGCTATCGAAACGTTTAGCTGTGTTTAACGCTCGGTAGTCTCCGCATGGTCTCCAACTAACCCCATCCTTTTTTCGAACCATGTGGAGAGGTGAGGCCCAAGGACTGTGAGAAGGACGAATAATACCAGTAGCTAGTAAATTGTCAAACTCACGTTTAGCGAAAGCTAATTTGTCCGGTGCCAGTCGGCGAGGTCTTGCCCTGACTGGTGGTCCGCGGGTGACTATGTGGTGTACCACACGATTGGTCACCGATGGAGTTTCCTCGAGAGGCTTAGTTAATTTGGGGAATTTCTGAAATAAAGCGTGGAATAAATCGTCACGCGAATGAAATACACCTGTGATTCGGTACGCGTTTGTGTGGGCTTTAAGCCCATAAAGTTGCTGTTCGACGAAGTATCAATTAGCTGCAGCCTACGTGAATCGACTAGCAATTCATAGTGCTGTAGGAAATCGATACCGAGTATAGCTGTGGGAACATCGGCAATGATGAACGTCCACAGATACTGTCGTCGGTTGCTCAGGTTGACCGTAAGTTGTCGTGTACCATAGGTGGGAATGACTGAGCCATTCGCAGCGCGTAGTCGAAGCATAGTGGCTTGAGACTTACTGTTACCGATAGGTACGACAGAAACTTGGGCACCCGTATCCACAAGGTACCTAGCGTTGGTGCGATAATCGTGCACGTAAAATAAACGGCCAACCTGAGGTGAAGTGCCGGCGAGTACGGCTGCATTTACTCGCCGGCTGAGAAGTTTCCCGCCTTGTATGAGCAGGGAGCTCGACAATGACGGGCACCGGCTCCGAAAGCACGGTGGAACCAGCACCAACCTGGACTCGCTTCCGAAACCGCCTTCTGGCGTGGCTTGGAAGATGCCCGCTTGGGGCGAGTCGTTACGGCTTTTCGAGATTGTGACCTGGGTCGGGGGGCGTAGGGGGCTGGCACATTTGCGCGGTCTCGGAAACTGAGACGAGTATGGATACATCTGTCCCTATCCCCATGAGCCGGAGGTCGTCTAGCATCGAGATCGACGTTAGAATGGGAAGTACTAGCAACCAAATAATCGTCTTTGGTGTTAACTCGTGCTAGAATCTTATCTGCTATGAGGGCCACCTTGTTGAGCGGGGTGTCCTCGAGCAGAGCCGTAAGGGTTGGCTGGATACTGACTGGTAAGGCTTCGAACCACAACTCTTTGACTATCTCAGAGTCAGCTGTCATGTTTCCTGCAAGGGATTGCAGGCGCGTGAGGTGGTGGCTCGGCTTAGCATCACCCATAGGGTGACGTGCTAATAGTGTCCTCAATCGTTCCTCTCTTGATGGGAGGAAATGTCGAAGGATGGCATCCTTAAGACGGTCATAAACGTTTGGAACGTTCGGATTGAGGACAACCTCACGGACAGCGGTTAGGTGATCCCCGGGCAATGATTCCAAAGCGTAGGCGTACTTCTGCCTTTGATTGGTTATGCGGCGGATCTCAAATTGAGATTCCAGTGCCGCGAACCAGACTTCTGGATCATGAGGGATGAAAGGAACCGGTCGAAAACTGATAACCTGTATCTCGGAGTCTATCATATTTATGTTATTCTTATCGTTATCTACCATATTAAGTTGCCAAAATATTATATATTGAAAAATATCAATACGAATATATGCAACAGATGTGGATAGATAAATAGACTCACCGGATTGATCTGGTTTGGAGAATTGGCCAAGTTTGACTTGTGCTCGATGGATTGGGTTACCAGCTGTATTGCGTGTTCCAACAACGGCTCACCAGTTGGTTGTGCGTGTTCCAAATACGGCTCACCAGTTGTAGTTTGTTGTGCGTGTCCCAAATACGGCTCACCAGTTGTAGTGGATGTCGAGTCGTGGACGGACTATGATCACCACTACTATTCGATTACGCGTACAAATATGACTTGGTTCCCTTGATAGCCCGTAAATCAGAAGGCTTTACTAGTCCAGATCAAGTATAATTATTGGCGATCTCGTGGTATCGAAATAATACCGAGACGTGCCAAAGAGTACAAGCGAACAAGCAGTGCGTGAGCAAGCTCGAACCAAACCAGGCGGTATATGGAACAAGAAGTGAAACGGATACAGTTAAACAAACACAGTAAAACAATCTCTGGTACAATTGGTTACAATAATAATAATTGTTTCTATTATTCCAATCGTGTTCTTATCGAGACTGGCCGGTCACTACAGTGTATATGCATAGTAAAGATAAAACGAGTCTGAGAAGTTGAATTCAGCGTAACACAAGTTATTGTCTTAATCCAAAACTTCGTAATCTTAAGAATAATATTTATTTAGAAGGAAAAAAAGGAGAGAGAGAGAAAAGAAATGAACACATAGTGAAAGGGTCCAACCATGATAATAATAGTGTAATGGTTATAGACTTTTGAGATAAACGAATAATTTTAAAAAAATAATAATAACAATAATAATAAACCTTTAGTGCACTCGGATAAATGTATGTAGATTTATGTAACTGTATACAGAGTGAAAACCGGGATCTTTAGTTGTACACTTTGTCAGTCTTTTTGATACCATTTGAGATTTTATGTTTCATTTTATAATGGTTTTCTCATTTTTTCTTTCGCTTTCACTGAGTTTCTATGTTTCTCCCTGAACTGTATCTATGTTGTTTTAGTTGATATTTAATCTTGGCGGCAGCCATATTGATTGTTCCCCTCTTTGAGTGTGTTGCTTAAGTTGACTGGGATCGTGCATTTTGATTGTGAATTGGAGCACTTTTCCAGAATCGGAAACACATTGTGTTATAAAGCAACAAACCGTTATCTTTTGAACGGACTTTTTCTTGATCTATCCAAAAAGGGATAGAATAACACTTACTTTTTGGTGCGTTCGATGGATTATTGAGAGAACAATTATTGGTTGAATAACTGAGTGGTAATATTTGTTTAGAACTGTTGTTTCCTCAATCACCTAGTTTTGATTTCAATTGTGGTCCGCGTGTCTCTACGTAACCAGACAGTTATTATTCAGCCAATCTTAGTTTGGATTCTACAATCACTAGCTCATTCGACTCGCACGCTCATTCGATTGCTTTACGGCACTACTCTTTCATGCTTGCTTAACGTGCCTGTAATTTTGGCTATATCTGCGTGGTTCAATAATAAACGTAATCAACACTTCATAATCGCCTTCTGATTTATATACCGTTGGGGCATTACCGAGTAACGGTTATCAGGACGAACAATATACGATGTTTAAGGATAATATCGAATACTGACCACCGCAGTCGCCTGTGATCAATCTACGTGCCGCTCGAAATGTCTATAACTTTCCTCCTTATTTGTGATGACGTATTATCGCTCAGTTGTAGATCGTTAAAGTCCTACAATGTGCGTTGCCCCGTTGAACGTTTACCCTGATAACCGTTATTACGGGACCACACGGGAATAAATTTGGCAGACAACAAAAAGCTGTGACTACAATTTATTACCTGTTCGTGTGGAGCACAGAATTACAAACACATCAGGCTGATTTGAAGCAAAAAGGCCAACAAGTCCTTTCAAGCGAATATAGTGGCAAATTTATGGTCACATCAAATAAAAAGGCGAATTAAGGTGCAGCTTGTTTTTATAATACAAGCACAGATATATGAGAGAAGAATAATGCATCGAGCTAGATTTAAATTTGAGTTAGACAGAAATATGCGTAGCATGTAATAAGCATTTAAATACACATGCTTGCGTCTGTACGATAGCGATTCTATCAATACAAAGAAATAAACGAGTTGTTACTATGCCTGTCTGTCATATGGAAGGGTTTGATAGGGATTGACCGTTATCGAAATTGATCGTAAGAGTGTTAATACAAGCTACTCTACCGTTTAATGATCAGATAAAAGAGGGGGCTCTAATGACTTTCTGTTTCAAAATATCTGGTTTTAGTATGACATCACTCACTTGGTCTACAGTCTCATCCGGTTGTACGGAGTAGTAAAACTGAACTTTGTAGCTTAACTGGTGGTTTCAGGTGTGACAGAAATGCTTTTAACACACCAAATTATAATACACAGTCATATGCTTTAAAGGGTAGTAGAGGTATGTCCCCCATTAAACAGGACATAGGGAACACGAAAATGGAAGTATCTTGAGACATAATAAAAAAGAATACGTGACTTAAAATTATGAATATGACTGGAATTGGTCGGGTGAGAATAAACAATAGTATTGCTCACTGAATCGACCTTGTAAGATAATGTTTAGGGAAACAATATCAAAGTCTTGTTGTGACAAGGTTTGTGTTGAGATTGTACGAGAATAAATTACTAGTTATGGTGTGATGTACAGATATAATACGTCAATATTCATGTACAATCCTCGGTTGTCCGTACGTAATCCAATGATAATGCAAATAATATTCTTGATACCAATTGCAAAAAATTGTGTGCATTGTTTGGGTTTATGTACTTTACCAAGTTCAGAAGACTCACCAGTCTGTTAATTAACTCGTCTGTACCCAAGTGAGAGTGCAGCATAATAACAGCAATCCTACCTTTAGGGTAGAGCATTTTGTCTGCATACGTCCCCTTACGGTTCATGATATTGGTGTTGCTTTCTTATGAAAACCATTTCTCTGACTCAGACTTCTGACCCTGAGTTTACTTGAATTCCTACCAAGAAAGGCTACCACAAACCAAACTAGACTGTTTCGGTAAATAAAAGGGCTCACTCATGATTTTAAGAAGCGAATAAGAATAATTGAAATCTATAATCACTCGAAAACTCGGAGATATTTGCATAACCAAGCACTGAATTTTCCTTACTATATTTTAGAGATCCATATGATCTTAAACTTTTTTCGCCCTTTTAGATCTCCTTCACCTTCATAGTACCTTGTACTACTGACTTGTTTTTCTTTTAACTCATCTGAATGCGCTAGCTTCACAGTTCATCAAATGAGAAAAGTTTAAGTAATTGTACCCCGATGTTTTCATTATAAACGACTCAACTTCACTAGTCAGAAATACTATCTCATTTGCTAACTTTCCTTTATTCCTTCCTTAAAAATCATCAGAATGCACCATCAAAAGTGTATGAGGAAAGCATGACTCTTTCATACGCCTTATTCGGCACCTACGATATGTCAGAAGAACTTATAGTTCTTCCAACTATAATACTGTTAAATCTATTACCTGTGGATTACTATCATAAATTACTAGACATTATGTTGTAGCTGGTGTTTTTAACTGAACTTCTAAGCATTTATCCCAACATTTCTTGCTGTAAACAGTTCTGGATCATGATCGCACTATTTCTCGACCTCCAGTTGTCTTTCGTAACGCAACGTCAATAAGACTATCATGAACGAGAACAAAGGTGGGGACTACCAAATGTATTTTAACAAAATACCTACAGAATCTCTTGGTAAATTATGATAACTATGCATTGAATACTTCGTTTGCAAATTTCCATCATTTATCCTTCACGTTCTATATGATTCTTTTGGTTCACAACTTCTTCCTAATTTCGTTACCCTTTTCATCAAGTCCACTTGCATAGCTTTTGGCTGCTAGGTTTTCAACTTCCGATCGGTGTTACATACTACTTGTAGCTGCTTACATAAGTAGCTTACACCATAAGACGAGTTAACTTTTTCATCGTACATTCTAGTCATACTAACCCTAAAAATATTCTAATAGACTAAAATTTCTTCTCCTAGTTCTATTATGAATATATCTTGTAACATATAGGCATTCGTAGCATTTTAATCTTGCCTGCAAACTTCCCTGCCTCGTTTAACTGAAAATTACTCCAGAACAAATTATTGTTACTATCATTATTATTACCCAGAAAACAGTCATTCTAAACAGTTGAGACTTATTGATAATTAATTTAATTCTAGAGCAAAAGATAAATTGAATGAAATGTTCAAGCCTGATACAATCTCTCTATCTGATGACCAGTGGTCATCGCCTCACATATTCCTCCGAAGAACGCTGGCAGTGAGAATAGAGCGTGTGTTAACAACAAAGAAGCAATGGCTTATATTCACCTCATACCACATATTCATGGCTTTGCTTGGATATTAATAAAGGAGTATGGTGAATCCCACCAAAAGAGCTTATTCGAGATATAGCATTACACATAGTTACCAATAATATACCAAAAAAGAATTAACACTACAAGCCTAAGTGTCTGTTTATGAGTAACGCAGAAGTTAACAATATAAATGGTATATTAAATAACAAAATGATAGCAGTTGTTATGAAATGAATGTTACTTGTAAGCTGCTCCTGGGATAACAGGCACAAATGAGTTCATTTGGTTGACAAGATTCCTCTGCACGTGGTGACACCAATGGCATAATGAGAAAGATTTGATCCGACAGTATTATTTAATAATAATTCAGGCCAAAACTTCGACGTAGTGTAGAAATGCCTAAAAGAATGTTATAACACTATTATGATCTTCAATCAAAGGCCGTGGCCAATACAGCAGGAGAACCAACGACATGGACAGGGTTTATTTTTTGATAATTGCGGTATTGTATGTACAACCAAACAATTATATCCGTTTCTTTACCATTGATACAGTGAAACAATAGATACTGAATATAAGCATGATTATATGTCAATTGTAACAAATAACGAAAAGTGAAGTCTTTATTTTGTCGTTGCAAAGTTAAATGAATATATATGTCACAAAATGAGATACCTGTGTGAAGAATAAAATCTTAACAATAGCTGAAAGTAAATATATGAAACACTTGCTAGTCATTTAAACATATTAGTTGTACTTATTTACTTTTACTAATGACTTTTATGTGAATGTACTTCATGTTTGATCCTTTTAATAGTATATCAATCATTCAATAAACTAAAATCTTTGAGGATACTAAGACATTATTTAGATTTCATAAATTATGATGTAAATAAATCATAAAAAATGACAAAATCAGTGTCATCTCATTAAACATTTTTAATCTTAGATAATTATTCTGTAGATGGCGTCGAGTCTTGTTTGACTATGATCACCACTACAATAAGATTACGCGCCCAAAACCGACTTGGTCCCTTTGATAACTTGCAAACCAGAAGACTGTAACTGGTCCAGATGGAGTATATTTATTGGCAATCTCGTAGTATCGAAAGAATACCGAGACGTGCCAACGAGTACAGGCAGTAAGGGCAGAGCGTAAGAAAGTTCGAACCGAACAAGGCGGGTAGCGGGACGAAAAGTGACTTTGATACAATTAAACAACAATGAGTACGATAAAACAATCACTGGTACAATTGGTTATAATAATAATTGTTTCCATTATTCCAATCGTGTTCTCGTCGAGAAATGCAGGTCACTACAATTCATTGTTAAGTTTGAATACAAGTCTCAATGTATATGAACTAATTGACATGATTTAATGGAATAGTTTCAACATGAAAACCCGAATGAATAAAATAAATTCTTGCTAAAAAAAAAGAAAAGTTCAGATCAAATTTATAGCTGAATCAATAGAATAATTTGATCTCATTTTCTGTAATTTTTAGTAAAAGATAATATTTTGTAAAAAAATATTAATAAGTAGTATACATAATAACATATAAATATAGAGCGAATAGTTTCACAGTATTTGAGCGGCTTGAAAAAGCTTGAACCAGATTGCCAGGCGAAACGTTGGATTTACGTCAAATTCATTCTCTGAGAGTTTACAAATATATTATTCCTATTTAATGACATAAATATAATTTTATACCATGGAAGTTTCAAATGGGCAATTATTAGAAACAGTAATTACAAATTAAACTTTAAAGTTATACATAAGTATAGATGTTTATTGTCTCAAAGATTAAATTGATTGAAGGGTAACAAATCTTTTATTTTGTTATGATGTTTGTACAGGATAAAAGTGTTTATTAACAGTTGTACGCAAAATACTTCGGATCTGTTGGCCAGACACTATCAGCAACATTCTACTGTGGGAGATAACAAACCAGATTCCAGCGGAGGAAGATATCAGGAAGAAGTGCTGGAAGTGGATAGGTCACACATTGAGGAAAGCACCCAAATGAGTCACATGGCAAGCCCTCACATGAAATCCTGAAGATCAAAGGAGGAGAGGAAGATCAAAGAACACATTAAGCCGAGAAATGGAGATAGACATGAGAAGAATGAACAACTATTGGATAGAAGTAGAAAGGAAGGCTCACGACAGAGTGAGTTAGAGAATGCTGGTCGGCGGATTATGCTCCTTTGGAGGGTAACAGGCGTAAGTAAGTAAGTTTGTACAAGTTTGTACCAGAACTCTCCAACCAACTCTGTCCTAGGCTCTGATTCCCAGTTATCTTCAATTGCTATTCATTCTGTTGATGTCTGACTCTAATTCCTGATGCAATATGTTCTTTAGTGTGCTTCTTTTCCTTTATTGCTTTGAGGGTTCCACTATATCTGATGGTTTGTTAATATTTTTCCGTACATCAATTGATTCGAGTTATAGTAATTAGTTTAGTTATTCACAGCATAAATTTAGCTTATTTTTTATTTAATTTGAATACTAATAGTCCTTAACAAGTTTCATACCAACTAGCTACTTTTATGATGACTGATTTTTTATTAATAATAAATACAGGATTTTTATCAGCCAGTTAAGTCAATAAACTGTTATCATTAACTAGTAGTCAACTACTTTCTAATCTTTACTAACCTTTTCTCATTCTTTTTTTTTATATATAGTTGAAATCAAGAGTCATTTGAAGTTAGAACACCATGGAAAACCTGAAAACACTAGACGGCCGTTTCGTCCCATTACGGGACTCCTCAGCAGTGCGCATTCACGATCCCACCTCTCGAGATTCGAACCCAGAACCTGTCAGTCTCGCGTGCGAGCGTTTAACCACCAGACCATTGAGCTGGCCGGCATCCAACGGTGTTAATGTCTAACTTCAACCAACCCACGAAGTTGAACAACCATTTCACCAATGTTTTCAGTTAGTTGATATCTCCCAACAGACCTGGTTGAACTCCGCTGGTTACTACTTCTCCCTAGAACTCCAGGAAATACTTCTTGGAGCCAGTCACTAGTGAGCATATGATTAGGGAGTTTTTTGTTCTAGCTAATAAATGAAGTAGCAAGAGTGCTCTACTGATTTATATTGAATTAGCTATTAAAAAGTCTTAATAGTTTCTAATCAAAATATCCCATTTACAATACAATAACTTTTAATAAAACCCTTTTTTAATAATGAATTAATAAAGATCACCATCTCCAGCAGAGGAAGAAATCAGGAAGAAGCGCTCGAAGTGGATAGGACATACATTGAGGAAATCACCTAACTGAGTCACATGGCAAGCTCTCACATGGAATCCTGAAGATCAAAGAACACATTAAGCCGAGAAATGGAAACAGAAATGAGAAGAGTGAACAAGGGAAGGTCTAGGACAGAGTAGGTTGGAGGATTCTGGTCGACGACCTATGCTTCATTGGGGGTAACAGGCGTAAGTAAGTAAGTAAGTAAGTAAGTATATAAATAAGTAAGTATGTAAGTAAAGATCACTATCAATCCATTCAATCTTCGAATTAAGATTTTAAAGAATTTCAATGAATAAATTGAATAGTTTCGTTTGATTCATTATTAAGGACTTAATATATATTAATTAAAAATAAAATTAAAAAAAAACACTCTATATCATTGTACACCAATCAGAACATCTAATTTTATTGATTTTTGATCAGATTGTTGATATTTTTGTTTTTGTTTTATATATATATATATATATATATATATATATATATATATATATATTGATTTTTATATTTGATTATAATTAAATAATTGATTTAATCAATATATACTTTAAAAAATTATTGTTGCTAAGTGCTAAAAGGTAACATCGATAATAATGATAATAAGAGAAAAACAAAACGGATATTTTTTCATTTGATTAATCAAAGAATTTATCACGTTTTTTATAAAGCAAATCATTCAATAGTAAGTATATTCAGATAATTTATTGTTTTTTTTTTTTCAATATCAATATAACTGTAAAAAAATTAATGACAAACTGAAATTTATTATTCATTTGTATTTCTGATGTGTAGTGTCGGTTGATATATCAAGCCCATATATCTTATTTTAGCTTCTGAACAAGCTAATTCACCTGTACATCTTGAGTCATGTTTTGACCTTGGTACTTATTTACTTACGCCTGTTACCCCCCGCGAACGAGCATAGGCTGCACAACAACATTCTCCATCCAACCCTGTTCTGGGCAATCCTTTCCAGTTAACATTCATCCTTTTGATATCTGCTTCTATTTCCAAAAGTAATGTGTTATTTGACCTTCCTTTTTTCCGCTTCCCTTCACCATTTCAAATTAGGGATTGCCTCGTGATGCACATTGGTGATTTCCTCAATGTATGTCCAATCCATTTCCAACGTCTTTTCCTAGTTTCCTCTTCATCTGGAGGCTGCTTTGTCTTCTCCCATAAAACGCTGTTGCTGATAGTATCCGGTCAGTGAATGTTGAGTATTTTGCGTAGACAACTGTTTATAAATACTTGTACCTTCTTGACGATGGATGAAGTAGTTCTCCACATTTCAGCTCCGTACAGTAGGACTGGACCTTGCTAATTATTCACTTATTGACCCTGATTGTTTTTATATGAGCGTATGTATGTGTACACATCTTATCTTACTCATCACATGTCTGTAACTTATTTTTATTTGACTATGAATATTTAATAACGCTTGATTAAAGCGAGCTGGTTTACCCACCATTTTCGCTTCGTTCCCTCGAGTTGGCTTACCCGCCATCTCCAATGCGCATCATTTTTGCTTCGCTCTCTTCTATTCGCTTCATCCCACTGATTTCCTGTCCAGATCAATGAATGTACAAAATATATGTATTCGAAGTCCATTCTCGTATTTGACTTATTTAATTCCTTTCTTCATTAACGCGGATTAAGTCATTTATTACATACAAGGATAGCCAGGATGTATATTTTGACAATCAACCATTCATATGATCTAACTGGAGTCAGATTTAGGCCCCACAAACGTAGAGTATTTACTGAGTAATAAACAATTGATTAATCAATATGAATAGAAGTAAATAATGATAATTTTTTGAAAATCAATAATTTTATATCAAAGTAAGCAGTTCGTGTAGTTTATTTTTTTCTATGGTGTTGCATTGTATGTATCTGGATGGTTTAAATGAGAAAATTTCATTATAATTATTGATAAGTTTATCTAATACTGACTCCAAAGAGATTCTTCGGAGAGTATCATATCTTTGCTTTGATCATATAAGGTTACTTACACTATATTTTTACAACTTCATCTAACCTTACTTTCTTATTGACTATTTCATTAGGTTGACTTTTAATTATGTGATGATGAATTGACAAAGCTTGTATAGATAGGTAAATTGGAACGGCTTCAATATAGCTACTGATTAGGGATTCATCTAAGTACAACACTTCTAGAAATTCTTTAACATATTTAGATTTTCTTCAATCTAGAACTTTTATATTCTTGAATTTAGATTTGTGTCTATAGTTGCCTACGTCTACTAATATAGGCGATGATAGTAAGTGTCTCTTAACTGTTAATATATGTTCAGGACTGAGTAAATAGAAGTAATTTTTTTCGTTTAATATGATGCTTTTTGAACTTAGAAGAGTACATGTCGTACAATCACCGTTCAATGATTTGTTCTTCTGTTTAACCTAACTGTTATATATTTATTCATATTGGCTTCTGAGTAACACTAATGTCAGAAAGATTAAGAAAGCTTGACAATTGACAATCTAAGCTACAGAACAAAAAACCACCAAAAAACAATTACATTAGCCTCAATTTTTCATTATTTCGAGAATGACTGATAATTGATTTGATAAAAATTAACTTCACATTTCACATTTCAAGAGGTTATATCGAGGTAATGCGCACAGTATGCACATATGACCAATAAGAGACTGACCATTTGCAGTCCTAACACATCAATGGGAAGATTCAAACAAACAATACTAAGTGAATTCACATTTCAAGTTTTTACTGTCTTGAGAATAGTAAATAAAAGTTTTCTCTGTTTGATTTACAAACTGTGAGAAATGTAAATATATGTTCGGTTGTTTTCAGGAAACATAGAAACCGTTACGTAATTCTTCCAGACGATTAACTGAGTTATTAATTATTTGATTTCAGCATAATCACATGTGAAATTATGAGATCTACTGATCATATGAGTTTACATAGTTGAATTTAACGAAAATACACATATCTTAACAGTATTAAACAACTAAGGTGTATTACTTATTGTTCAGAGGAAATTATATTCATATGAATTTTAAGTCACGTCACAAAAAATAATCTAAGTAGGTATCGGTATAGGGTTGTGAAGATTGTTGAGTTTCAATTGATATCACGAATGGATGAATGTTAGACCACTATTGAAAACCTGGAATAACTGGACGGCCGTTTCGTCCTAGTATGGGGCTCCTCAGCAGTGTGTATCTCCATTCATTCATTCATGATATCAATTGAAAATCTAGATGGGATTAACCGTTTTCATAAAAAGGGAGAAAGATTTTTATGTCAGTTTTTTCTATTCACAGTTATAAATAAGAAATTTTTCTTCAATAAAATTGATGTGATTTTCATTTATAGGATATAGTGATAATCGAGTTAAGACAGTATTGCTTACGACATCATATTGAGATATGTCAAAATTAACTTCAGAGTAACTGACAAAGATAAATATTCTATTAATTTAATTACGTACTTATAGTGAATAGTGGACGGACAAATGTTTGAAGTCGATATTATTAAAGAGTGGTTTGTGGATATAGTAAAATTTTCACAGTTTTAATCATGAATTGATGTTAACTAAGCCACCACTAAAAACCGGGAAGCACTAAACAACACAATACCATAAATTGATTGAAGTTAGATACATACATTATCGGTCGCTGAATCAAAAGTCCAGAGGTTAAGCATTCGTATACGAGCCTGAAAGTCCTGGTTTTAGATTTACGTTGATGGGATCATGATTATACACGTCTGAGGAGTCGTTTACTAGGGTAAAATATCTGTGCAGTGCTTTCTGATTGTCGATAATAGTCTAGTCAAGATAACTGCGTGATTCAAACTACAGAAATAATACAGATATATCAAAGTTAAAATTCGACTTTAGAAAATAAGTGATGGTATTAGGAGATGGTAAAAGCGTCTAATTATATCAATTTTATTAGCACGATTAATTCTTATGATCTAAGTATCGAATAGTTTTGTAAAAAAAGTTATGAAGCTTGTTAGTATTCGCTAAAAATATGAAAACAGATTGTTTTACAATTTATTGAAACCGTCAACATACTATCGAATGACAAAATCTAGGTAATTCAATCATAAAATGATTCAGTCTGAAAACATGTTTCTACTTAATCAGAAAAGATATGTTTATGATTTTGAGATGTTGGAGAAGATTTGTAGCTCAGGTGGATGATTTTGATGGAGTTTTGTTCTCTGAGCTGGATGGTTTGGTCGTGGAGCTTTCATCGTTCTTTTGAACGACATCATCAGCACAAACTTCGGGTAGAAGTGCTGATGATGTCGTTCAGAAGAACGATGAAAGCTCCACGACCAAACCATCCAGCTCAGAGAACAAAACTCCATCAAAAATGTGTTCATGATAAATAGACATTTTTCTGTCTATAAAGATTGATACATGAGAATTTCAATCGATTGATTGTTTCTCTAAAATTATATGTATAAGTACCTTGTGTAAGCTTGGTAAATCTAAGACTAATATTTCCCTTATTATAAGATTCAAAATTACACCATTGTACATGAACATTGAGGTAATAAAAGGACGTCCATAGATTTAATTTATGTGATGTCTTTCAGTTTGTTAAGTTTTAATATTGAGTAGCCAAGGCAACGATATATGGTTAAACACTTTACTATGTATATCTTACCATTGTTGAACACTTTTCAGTCGTCAGATCAATATTTAAGGCTGAAAACAAATATATGGTGAATTCACTATGATTTATTTATGCATAAATTCATAAATGTTGGTTGGATTTTTATATGACTTGGATATTATCCGACATGGAAAAAATAAATGGGTGACTGAGAGATGAGCCTAAATCAAAAAGTCATATGGTAGTTTAAGAAAAATATACTTCATATTGATTCGTATGTTGAATGTTGGATATTATCTGATGATCTAACATTTTAATTTTATCTCAATAATTGATCAAGATCCAACACATTGACCACAGTCCTTGAAATCATGAAACAAGGTGATTTAGTGAAAAAAGTATGAAGAACTTTATAATAAACAAAATCCAGTTAAAACCTTCTAGTGTATTAAACAGATTTTTCCATTGAACGTCTTGTATGAATTATAAATTCTTTTTATTAACAGATTATTAGGTCAACAATGCCATCAGCGGAAATTGAAAGTTCACGACATTTGATAAGCCGACCTTTATGGATAAAAGATCCTAATTATTTTGATTTACAAAGTTTAACGAGATCTGATTATTTATGGGATCCAAGAACTTCACGTAAAACTGAACCTGAAGGAATTCGTGCACGCAGTTTTAAACCAAAAGTAAGATGAAACATCAGAATATCTTTATATATATAAGGAGAGAGAGCCCGTGAGCTAACCATAACTGAAAGAATATTTCAGGTTTTGATTGAGATCATGAAGCGATTGACGTTAGACCACCATTGAAAACCTGGAAGCACTGGACTGCCATTTCGTCCCATTATGGGACTACTCAGCAGTGCGCGTCAACGATCCCGCTCGCGGGATTCGAACCCAGGACCTTCGGTCTCGCGCGCGAACACTTAACCTTCAGATCACTGAGTCGGCAGTCAACGGTGTTAACGTCTAATCTCAACCAATCCACGAAATTGCGCAATCATCTTCCATTGTACTGTGGTAGATACCTGTCTCTACCTGACATGGATTAGCTCCACTGGCCACGGCTTCTCACTAGAACTTCTAGAATTCCTGCGAGACCGAAGGTCTCGGGTTTGAATCCTGCGAGTGGGATCGTGGACGCGCACTGCTGAGGAGCTCCACCATAAGACAAAACAGCCGTCCAGTGCTTCCAGCTTTTCCATGGTGGTCTAGCTTCAATCGATTCATGATCTCAACTGTAAAATTTAACATCTGACAGTTTGTTTATATATTTGGTTAATTGAAAGCATTCCCTCATAGTATGAATAGTTTAGATAATGGTTAGTAAGATTGTACATGATAAGTTAAGAGTAGATAGAGTTTTATATCCTTTAGTAGAAAATCCATTATTTTCATAGTTTCACAATTTTTAACTGATAAGAACAACAATTTAATGTAGACTAGCTATAATAAGATACAATATATCACTATTTTTAATAAGCTTTCTAATAGCTATCATTATCAAACCTTTTGAAATGTGTAATATAGAGATTATAAAACCCAAACCTTAGATTTCAACCAATAACAAACTAACTGACATTTATAAGAACAATGTTCATTTATGGTAAAGTGACTATGGATTATGTTTAAGATAAAAAAAAGTCAATTCCATAGGGAAATTACGGTCTATGAAAAAAATTAAGGAGTGAGATTGAGCCTGTGATTCATGTATTACCAGTTGTTTAATTAATTGTAAGTTATTTGTAAAAATAGGATTTATTTTAAAAAATGTCAGTAGTTGGAATATGAAAGCAAAATATTTGCATGAAAGATGTTTATTAACATGAATATATTTTTCCAGTTAATGGTTATAGATTAAGATTTGATAGTCCAAGATGTTTGAATAGAATCGTCAGGAAACCATGGATCCAGGTTTCGTACTAGTTGACACTCGTTAGAGAGGCTTAACTACAGTTACGAAAAGTTGACGCTTCCTGTGTAATTCAAACTCAAATTAGACAGCCTTACATTTCAAAACGTTAACACTGAGCTACTCAGGCCACAATCATAGAACTAAGATATTTACAACTGATTGGTCATTGAGCATTGACCACTCAATGGATCACCACAGTATTTAGGGTGTCAAGTCACATAAACTAGTGGCCATTTTATTCGACGAAATCCCGTCACCACTCAATTACAAATCTTTGATATAGGTCTATGGCGAATCATGATTTATGATCTTCGTATACAGAGAGATGCTCATATTTTGTCGTTTTTAATAAACTACTCTTAATGATTTAACCTAAAATGCATTATTATCTGTTAACAATACAAATAAGGTTTCAGCATACAAAAGTACAATTGATTGGGATTCAGGTGAGAAAGAAAAATCTATCTCATGTGTACATACACAACTCAATCCAAATAAATATCAGAATCATAGTTATTCGTTGACTAGTTTATTAGATCAGCAACCAAGAGATTGGCTTATTGATGATTATGATTCAAAACACAAAGGATGGAGACGGACAGATCAGATCGTAAGAAATAAAGAATCATTTACAAAAAATTCATTATATCGTGAACAGTTCCCACCAAAGGAAGCTGGTAAGCAGACAGTGAATATTATCAACATTATTTTTATTTCCACAATACTACCTACTTCAGTAAATTTTTTGATAAGTATCAAGGATGTTTTTAAGTAATTTAAGGGAATTAGTTTATTCATTAGAACATTTTTGCCACAAATAATCACTGTTAATGAGTGATACATAATGACAAGACATCTATTCAGTACTCTACGTATTTTGATGGTTTACCAACGAATGATTTGGACTCTTTTTATTTGAAGTTAATTAATTTCGACTTTTTCCTAAACTTGTTGAGTTAAGCTAGGTCTATTGACACATTGATGGATTCCTTATGAAATTTATGCTTGTTTTAATTTATAGTAATTCTATGCATACTGTTTCAAGATATTGAATTAGAACGACGTATATTTTAAGTGTTAATCAGTTAAGAATAGCTTTAACTTGTAAGCAAATATGGATAGTGGCTAGCAATGGAATTCAGAACCCGCGTTTCGTCCTATTTGGGACTTGTCAGCTGGATGTGCCTACATCTCACAGTTGATGTTCATTCTGAGACTCGAACCCAGTACCTTTCGCTCCAAACGCCATCGCGTTATCCATTCAGCTACTGAGTCCTGATAACCACTTGCTTGTGCAATGGGGTAAAGTTTAAATTCAATTAGTATTGTTTGTTTGAATCTTCCCATTGATGTTTATGACTGCAACTGGTCAGTCTCTAATTGGATTCCACTGCTAGTCACTATCCATCTTTGCTTATAACGCTTGTGAATTAAGTCTATATCGAGACAATACGCACAGTATGCACATATGCCAAT
>NW_017386028.1:2001768-2050648 GCF_000237925.1 Schistosoma mansoni | reverse complement strand
ATTTTAATAAGAAAAAATGTTGTTACATTAAATTCTTAGTATGAAAAACATGTCTCAACTTGTTCTTAAACTTCATTGTGAAACTAATAATATTGTAGTAGACGAGAATACAAGCGGGGACAACTAAATGTATTTGAATACCAAAATTACAGAATGTCTATTGTTCTAAATTACAATTTAAAAAGATTTCTAAAGTACCATAACCGAATTTCAATTTTAAAGTTAAATCACTTGTTTTATTGATTTACTTTCTACTTTTATGGATAACAAAAATTACACTTTAGGACCTCCAAAATATTACCAAAAGTTCCCACATGTGCAAGTAGTTTTTCGATAAATTCTTATTATCGTTATCCGTATCCTGATAGTACAGTAATTGATTTAGCGCAACTACAAAAACTGAATGTAATCGATTTGCAATGTGATAGTATCGGTTTATTTTATTGGGTAACTGAGAGAAAGTTTTCAAACATATGTTTGGTGAGTAAAATAAATCCAATTGTTTCTCTTATCTGATTGTTTTATACAATTTTCTCAATATTTTCTGTACCAGTTTCTTCAAGATACTGTCATTATTGTGTGTTTATATTCACTAAACAAAACAATACTAATTGAATTTTAATTTGGTTTTGTTGAATTAAGACAGAACCAAAAATGTAAGTTACAGTAAGAAACAGTTTACAAGAATATCTTTTTATTAGAAAGTGATGGAAATAGTCTGTTATCAAACAATAGTTTCAAACTTGTGGTCAAAATGTATTGAAAAAGAGAAGAATTCTATCATTACATGAATACTATAGCTAATGAAGTAATGGTCTATTACTTATCATATTATTGGTTGTTCGATATTTAGGTATCACTGGTTGATTTATAGCTATGAATTATGATATTTACAACGAAATAAACTGATTAAAACTGGAAGATTTAGACAAGTTTTCTACAGCTATAATAAACAGTTAGTTTGCTCAGAGTTGGAACTTCTCGTTTGTAGTCAACTTAAGTGAAAACAAGAACAAGGTAGTTGTTGAATTACATCGTTTTGGAACTTTCATTTTAATCTGTCTACAATCAGTTGGATAATAGACTGACTATTTAAAATATACAGAGTGGTATTCATCGACAACACTGAATAATGAATCAAGGTATTTATGTATTTGAATGTGTTGAAACTGGAACTTGAAAACAAAATCTGAATATACCTATTATTATTTTTTACTTATTTCCTGATTGAACATTTCATCTCAGTTAGGAAATTGCAACTCACTGAACAAACTAATAGTCGAGCGTATTAATTTGTTTCCAGTGTTAAATTTGCCATTAAAATGCTTTTTTTACATAAGTTACTTACACCTGTTACTTCCCAGTGGAGCATAGGCCGCCGATCGGCATTCTCCAACCCATTCTGTCCTGAGCTTCACTTTCTAGTTCTACCCAATGTTGATCATTCTCATCATACCTGTCTCCATTTCTCGGCGTAATGTGTTCTTTGGTCTTCCTCCTCTCCTTTGGCCATCAGGATTCCATGTGAGGACTTGCCTTGTGACTCAGTTAAGTGCCTTTCTCAATGTTTGTCCTATCTACTTCCAGCACTTCTTCCTGATTTCCTCTGCTGGAATCTGTTTTTTTCTCTCCCATTGTAGGTTTTTGCTGATAGTGTCTGGTTTAACGGATCCGAAGTATTTTGTGTAGACATTTTCATTACATGGTAAGAACCGTATGTTCAGTGCTCCAAAGTCTTTACTAGTTTATTTATTAAACTATTCGAAATTCGATTTCAAAGAAAGGCTTTGAGATCAAGGGATAAAGTCATTAATCTACACGATTCTAGATCAAATTCTGGAGGAAAATATCAAAGTATTCTCGATCAGTATTAACATACTTTTATTCAGTTTCATAGAATGTTAGTTTATATAGTAATGTAACTTATTGAATGAATACATTTCTTATTTACATTACAGATCATGTACAACCGGTAAAACCTGTTCATATACCATTAAAAACTTCAGAGAAATTTACTGATAAATCTATTTATACTGATGAATATATATGGCGACCAATAATAATAGACTATAGTCACTCAAAGCATCATAAACTTCGTCTTCCCATTGAAATGATCCCTTCAAAGCCCAGGGATGAATCAAATATGATAAGTATTGGCGAAAATGTCATGTCAGCGCCTGGTACCAGTCCAAAGTTATTTAAAAATACAACTTACAGAGAAGATTTTCAAAGACATGCATTGACTAGTAAAGAACCAGTTATGTGTAGGAAAATTGCTCCTGCAATCAAATTATCTAAAGTAAGGAATGTGTTATGTTGACAAGTTAAATATAAGAGCAATAATGAATAATCGTTTTTTTGAAAACATGACATCATTTTCTCTGTTGAGGTATTTAGTTATGAAACCTTTCAATATTACCGTTTCTAAAAATAATAGGTTCAAATATGTTTAGTAATTAATATCATGGAGAAGTCAATAAAACTTTTCGGAGCTCTTCAGCATTGAAATAATTATAGAATTAACGAAGATCCAATACAAGTTTATAGATCTCATGGCTATCGTCTTACTGTTAAAGTATCAATTTTACTATGAAAATGAAGTGAAATCTTTCCAAACCTACTATATCAGCAACATTTGAAACATTTATATAATTAGTAATAGTAATTGTGGAATCTCAATGAGTAAAAGACTACATTTCTGACGTTTTGTGACTTTGCTTAAATCACTTCCTTAATCAATAAAAATAAATAAACTGATTAAATTAACGCAAGATTAAAAAGTACAAAGCGAACAAACGAAATATATTTAGTATAGTAAGAATTATAATCAGGACTTTATGCACCTAAACAAATGGAGTGGTCATAGGATCTCCTGTGTTTCTGATTGTCGTTAATCTGTTTAGTCAGTCAGTCAGTCACAACGTAGAACTTTGTACGTACGTACATCAGTTCGAGTTGCCATACCACATTAGCACACAGATGCAGTTGTTGATTCAAATCCCATAATGTTAGTTAATCTGTTTATGTCCCATATGGAATAGCATATTTTTATCAGAGCCCTCAGACCAAACATTTTGTCCAGATATGAGAAAGACTATCCTAAGAAACTTTTCTAAACTGCTGAATAGTTTTGGAAGTAAAAAAATAACTTAGAGGTCTATCATCTTCAGACTATTTAGTCAAAAGAATTCAAATGGAAATCTAGGCGCAACCATCTATCTCAAGCTGACACATTCAAATAGATACATTAGTGTCAACTGAGCACATCCACTGAATGCAAACATTCTTTTGGCTTTAAATCTATTCAGACGAACCTCAATGATTATTACATCAGATGGAGAGAAACAGAAAAACAGAAAAATGTAACTTGCAACTTAAATTTTAGTAACTTTCCCATTAATATTAAGTATACGTATGTCTTCAATAGTTGTCTAAATCTGATGGGCTCGCGGTTTCAATGAAATTCAACAGTCTCTACAACCATTTACCGACTATTTTCTGTCTATTCATTATGTTATTTTCATCATGTTTTCTTTATTTCCTTAAGGTATTAAAACCACCTTATGAAATTCAAGAATCATATTCTACTATAAATTCAAGATATCAATATGATTATGCTAGCTCAATAAAACATCGTCATTTATCTGATCGTTTACCTGCCGCTGGAATTACAACATCTGGTGGACCTATTAAAAATCAAAATCAAACTTATTCATTTGATTATGAAAATGATCCTTTACTTCTCAAAGAAAAATCGAACATTCAAGAAAATTCAATCAAAGAATTTCATTCAAATATAAATTTATCACAACGAATGTATTTACCAGATATCATTGAACAAGTAGAAAATAAATGGCCATATTTAGAACATAAAAAAGGATGTTTCTATACAACTAGACCATTAGAAGGAAGTTTTTAAGGATGATTATTATTGTATTTTACTTCTATAACATTTTCCAATACAAATGTTTATTCATTATTAGAAGGGGTTTTGAGGAGATTTTAGTATTTTCACAGTTGAAAGCGTGAGTCAATTGAAGCTAGACCACCATGGAAACGGCCGTCCAGTGCTACCAGGTTTTCCATGATGGTCTAGCTTCAATCGACTAACGCTTTCAATTACGACAAATTTTTATATCATAAATAGAGAAATAAAAATGATCGATCTATTCATCAGTCAAATATAATTGTTACTTACTAAGCTACGAATTGTTTTCTCTAGCTGGTCTACCCATTCTGAGGTGTGTTAAGGATAAACTTTCTCTTTGGGCCACATTAATGTGTATCTATAAATTTACTTGCTTATGTGGGGCACGTTACATAGGCCGCACAAAGCGATCACTTTTACAAAGGCATCTCGGGACACTATCCGGCTTGGCTCCTAAAAGGAGAATGTAAAAAGATAACTAGTTTGATACAAGATCATTTAATCAACTGTTACTTAGTGATTATTATTTTTAAAAATTTAAGAACAGGCAATATTTAGGCTCAGTATTGTTATAAAAGTAGGATACTTGTTATAACGCTAAGGTTTCTTTGTTATAACAGTCCTTTCACTTTTTACACGCATTTGGAACGTTAATTTACCTTAGACGAATATTTACACCAGATTCCCTACCAGTGTCTATTCTACAGGATTTCAACACAACTCAGATCAAAAACATGAGATTAATGTGACCAGAACGTCAATATATTTCCACACCAAAACCCGACACAATCCAACAATAAGGACAGCTAATCAATAATAATAAGGATAGAGGAATATATAACACCTATCACACTATTTACCTGTCTCACTCAGAATAACAACCAATCATTATCATTCTCGCCTACACATCAAGTGTGTATTAAAGTAAATAAGTAAATGATTTCATAAAATGATTCCTGGTGAATAAATTTGGAACAATGCGATTTGAGAATACATTTACATGAATAATCTTACTCGACAAACTGATCTCACTTGAATATTTTGCATAAAGATGATAAATGACTTGGGGATGATAAAAAGAAGCAAGATAAGTGACTAAATCAACAAAGAAAAAGAAGCTGGAGTCAGTAGCAAAATGCAATACAAAGAATAACACTTTAGGTTCAAAACTAAATGTTCAAAGTTGAAAATAATAATAATAATAATAACAAATAGACTTTAAGTGCTCGAAGATTGTAAGGTCTCGAAAAACTTGAGTATTTGGTTTCGTCCTATCTCATAGATAAGAATGAAAAGCTTAATTAGATAGATATAGTTAGTCAGGATCGGTGAACAATAAAACTGATGAATCAGTAAAAAGTTGTAGGAATAATGAAAATAAAAATAGTGAGAGTAAAGTAGAGTAGTAAAAATATGTAAAAAGGATAATACTCATGTTTATCCTAATTAGCCTGAAAAAAATTAATTATTGTTGAGACCCAGTAGTTGGTAAAGGACATCGAATAAAAAGAGATTGAACAACTGATTTTTATGCGGATAAGTTTGATCGAAAAATCTCACTGGCTATCGCCTCAGCTTTGTTTAATGAATAGAGACATAGAAACTTAAAAGGTTAATTGAAAATCTGTAAATAATATGAAATGCTGAGGTATTATCAATTCTGTGTTCTTTATCCACTAAAAGGGGAAACATAAGACAATTAATTGATTTGTTCGGTTACTTACTTACGAATGTTACTCCTCATGGAGAACCATAGGCAGTTCACCAACATTATCCAACCAACTCTGTCCTCCGCTTCCCTTTCCAGATGTTTGTAAGTGCTTTTCATTCTCTTCATGTCTGCCTCCAATTTTTTGTGCCTTGAGGATCCTAAGTTAGGGCTAGCCTCGTGATGAAGCCTGATGATTTCCGAAACGTACGTTCTACCCACCTCCGGTGTTTTTTCCTAATTTACTCTTCAGATGGAGTTTGGCTTAATCTCTCTCGCAGTAGGTTGTTGCTGATGACATCCGGACAACTGTTATCGAGTTTTTTGAGTAGACAATTGGTTATAAAAACCTGTACTTCATTGATGACGGTTGAAGTAGTTCTCCAAGTTTCAGCTCCGTACAATACAAATGACTTAAAATTGGTATTGGAGATTTCGACTTTGATTTTGGCTAGCAGACAGATGTTTTAATTTCCGTATGTTCTTCAATTGTAGGAATACCTTAGTTGCTTTATTAATCCGTGCCCTCGAATCTGCATCGAAATCCCTTGTTCATCGATGATGCTGTCTAAGAACTTAAAACGTTCCACATCTTGCAGAGCTTGTCTAACAGGTGTGATTGGGTTGGTGCGCTTTATGTCATACTTTCGGACCCTACTGTTCCATTGAGAATGTCGGGGTTTATCACTGCTATATCACTGGCTGTTTTCATTTGAATTCGTTGATAAGTATGGAATAGAAGAGCTAGGCTATCTGCAAACTCCAACAAGTCTAGCTGCATCCTAACTGTCCACTGCATTCCGTGCTTCGTATGTGATGTGTGGGTCGGCCACCAGAATAAAGAGAAGGGGGGAAAGTAAGCAGCCTTGTCTGACACTGGTCTTCACTTGGAATGCATCTGACAGCTGTTTTCTATGCACCACTTTATAGTGTAGTCCGTCGTATGAGTTCTGGATAATGTCGACAATCTCTCAGGAACTCTATAGTATCGAAGAAGTCTCCATAATGTTCTCTGGTCCACACTGTCAAACGCCTCCTTATAGTCAATGAAGTTGATCTATAGTGACGAGCTCTACTCAACTGGTTGTTCAGCGATGAACCGCAGTGTGGCGATTCGGTCTGTGCACCACCAATCCTTACGGAATCCAGCCTGTTGATCTCAAAGTTGGGCGTCAACTGCGTCTTCCATCCGATTCAGCAGCACTCTATTGAAAGCTCTTCCTGGTATTGACGATAATATGATGTCCCTGTAATTCTCACATTTGCTCAGATCTTTGTTTGGTATCTTGATGAGATATTCATCTTTCCACTCTGTCAGTGTTATTTGTTCTTCCTCCCAAATCTTTTTTGAATAGAAGGTGAATCATGTTCGCAGTTGCTTCTATGTGTAACTTCAGTGCTTCATCTGGTATATTGTCAGGTCCCGCTGCTTTTCCATTCTTGATTTATCAGATGGCCATCTTAATTTCTCTGATCGTTGGTGGAACGACATCTTTAGGAAGGTTTGTGTGTGCTTCCTCGATATCCGATGGGTTCAACGGATGTGATCTATTCAATAGTTCCTCGAAGTATTCTGCCCATCTTTTCCTCTGTTCTTGAGTCTCAGTGATTGTCTTTCCTTCTTTGTCCTTGACTGATCTCTCTGGTTTACTGCATTTCCCTACTAGTTTCTTCGTTATATCGTATAACTGTTTGATATTTTTATCTGTTGCAGCTTTTCCCGCCGTCGTTGCTAGGTCTTCCACATATTTCTGCTTGTCAGCTCCAATGATCCTCTTCAATTGCTTGTTTGCTTCAGTGCATTCAGCTTGTGCCTTGACTTTCTCTGTTCTTGTTCCACTGTTGTTAATTGCTGTCCTCCTGTCTTCTTTGAAGTTATCTTTGATGATTCTGGATTCATAAGATAACCATCCTATGAGTGCTTTACGTGGTTCTTTGTACATCATCAGTGCAACTCTTTATGTGTTCGAAGCGTTTTCTTCTTCCTGAATATATCCTTTTTCTATCCAGCTCAAGTCCAATTGGTCCCACATATCATAAGTACCATCGAGTTCTATTTACTCACTTATGTAGCTACCCGATTTTTCCTTTCAGTCTCATATTGTTCAGACATTCCATGTACCTATGTTAATTGTTGCTCCGACTGTTAGAGTTGACATCGAACTCGTGAATTCCGAAGAACCTCGACTTTCATCATGAGGCGTCATAATTCTTTTAAATAAAGATCCTTCAACTCTCATGGTTGAGTGTACATAGTTCATATGATTTTTTCTGGTTAGTGTTTTGTTAGCGAAAATATTTTCTACGAGGTGGAGTAGCTGATCTCATCCCAAACCCTCCTGATTTATCTAAGTTTGCGAGCGGCAGTAACCGAGTGATTTGTTTGGCGCCCTGCGTACTTGTCTCAAACAATGCTTCGGAAAGCGACGGTGGTCTTGGTGATTCGTTGGGCCTACCTACTTACCCTCATGAAAGGACTTAAATTGTCGTAATGCTTATAATCAGATGTTACAGATAGATGTCAGAAATAAATTGTAGTAAATCAGTTTACTACTTGTAAGTAATAAAAGCTAAATAAATAAATAGTCTTCAATTCAGCTGAGCGCTTTAGTGATAGTAATCAAAAAGGAACTTAGAAATTTATGCCCAATAACTTAACGAAAAAATCAAAAAAACAATTATAGATCATTATTAGGAGAAAATCAAAACGAAAAGAGTCTCTGTTATTAGAAATAGCTGTGAAAATGAAGTAATTTCATGATGTATTGTTTAAAATTAAAAACAGAAACGAGAAAATGCTCACAGAAATATTATCCAGCTAAAAGTGAGCGCAAAGTAATCTTAGTTGAAATTAACAATTATGAAAATAAATATGGGTTATGTATTGAAGTAACTCCAAATGCCTTTCAAAAACAAAATTCTAAGTTATTATTCAATTAGTTTTTCAAATTCAATTGGTATCATTTATTTGTATCTTCCTATTGATGCTTAGAACTGCACTTGATCAGTCTATTATTAGCATATGTGGATGCTGTGTGGACTACCTTGACATTAACTCAACTCACAGGCTTTATAGGCAAAGATGGACGATGGATAGCACTGGAATCCAGGACGCGCGTTTCGTCCTATTTGGGGTTTGTCAGCTGGATGTACCTGAATCTTAAAGTTGATTTTTACACCGGGACTCGAACCCAGTATTGTTTGCTCCAAATTGAATTGCGTTATTCACTTAGCTGAGTTCTGTATATGTATTTTTAAAAGTCTCAAACAGTCAGGTAGTTCCTACTACCATAAAGCCGGACAAATTTATTATCTTGCAAATTTAACAGAGATGTACTTGAATTTAAAAATTAGAAATACAAGTAATCATGTGAATTACAACGTTCTGAAATTAACGTGTACAGTTTTTAAGAATTAGATAAATCAATCAATCAATATTGAATATTCATGACATCTGCTTCAGTAACAACCACTCTAACAGGAACCATTCATTAATGTCCCATTATATTTAAAATTGATGAATAATACGATTTCATTCTGAGATTTGAATAATGTCTCAGATTTCAGTGAGACAATCAATGTTCAATAGAATTTAATACAAGAACTGAAACATTAGATAAAATGTATTTTCTGGGTTTCACTTTCTGTTAGTATTGATAATTTTGTACAGATAAATAAATTAATTATCAACTGTTAAAACATTCGACAATCGAACATATGGAACTCAAAACAACTCTCAACTAACTTCAAAGTGAGAATCTTTAATACGAACGTCAAGACAGTCTGTCCTACTGTAAGGAGCTGAAATGTGGACAACTACTACATACATCATCAAAAAGGTACAAGTATTTATAAACAGTTGTCTACGCAAAATACTCAACATTCACTGACCGGATACTATCAACAACAGCGTTTTATGGGAGAGGACAAACCAGCTTCCAGCTGAACAGGAAATTAGGAAAAGACGGTGGGAGTAGATCGGACATACATTGAGGAAATCACCAATGTGCATCACGAGGCAATCCCTAATTTGAAATGGTGAAGGGAAGCGGAAAAGAGGAAGTTCAAATAACACATTACTTTTGGAAATAGAAGCAGATATCAAAAGGTTGAATGTTAATTTGAAAGAACTGGAAAGGATTGCCCAGAACAGGGTTGGATGGAGAATGCTGGTGAGAGGCCTATGCTCCTCCATGAGGGGTAACAGGCGTAAGTAAGTAAAAATGGAATTTAAAGAAAATAACATGATGAATAACAACTCAGAATATAAATGAATTTATTCTAGTAGCTGACTTTAACATTGATCATATAACATTAAAAGTTCATAAACTTTCATTACTACGTGAAAATAGTCACATTGTTTCTATAACTTCTAACTGATACCTTGTTTTGCTTCGCTTGCTGATCGATGACTATGCGAAATATACGTACTCAAAAATCCATTCTCGTATTTGACTTATTTAGTTCCGTTGTTCACCAACGCGAGTTAAGTCGATGATGATATGCGAGAATTAGTGGCATATATATTTCTACAGTAATCATTCGACAATGATCATTCGTTCGATCTAACTGGAGTCAGATGTTCCAGGGCCACTAAACTAGGAATAATGCATATAGTGGCTGTGTTCAGAGTTTATAGATAAGAAGAATTTCAACAATTGAATTTATAAGTCGATTTAAGCTAGACCACCATTGAATTCCATCCGACCTTAGTAACTGCAAGTATTGTATTTAAAAGTTGAACTTCATCTGTAATGAATTGCATTCACCAATTAAACGGTTTTTAACTGAACTTTACTACTTTTAACAGCATATATTATTCCTTGTTTAAAATGAATTTTCGAAAAGAAACATTTAACTGATTCAGTGAAATAGCTTGATCGAAGTAACTTTGAGAATATCGGATTTGATGAAGGGAAAAATGAAAACGATTCATGAATTAATTTAAGTAATGAGTAAAGCCAATTTCCCCTTTGATGAATAACTTGGGATGTATGTCTACATGGCCAAATTTACCTATTACTTTTAATTTGAGATGAATAGGTGAGAATGTAAAATTTTCGAAGCTATACTCAGAAGTTACAGTTTACACATTTTTAATGCGTATTCATCATCAAATAATCCGTTTGTAACATTTTAGTTTTATCGTAATTGCTATTAATTGACTGTATATGTATTAGTCAGCTTCACACTAAAACTGTCTTAGTATTACACTTATTGTAACTGTGACTTATTGTGTATCGTAAGCTTGTATTTTGCACAGATAATCGTGTTAGTTTACAAACTTCGATAATATAGAAGAATGCAAGGTATGTAACTGGTCTTTTTAGTGTTGTGACTGACAGATTGGGAAAGCGGTAGGAATTTTGCATTGAGTATGTACATTAGCTGTATTAGCCGACTCATTGTTAATGGACATAAATATCAACCTGTGGTTTTATACTATTTTGAGATTGTTGAATATGAAATCAAGTCTATCATTTTTAGGTCTTACCATCAATCAGAAGTAGGAAATATAAATCATCGCATTTCTACTGAATGGTCAGGTATGATTGTAACCACTGCGAAACTAGGTTTTTAGTCCAGTCTTTAACAGAGTCGTGGTGGAATACGGCAGTCTTTTTCATACATCTTATCTTAACTTTAGTCATTTAATTAGTTGATATTAGATTTTCTGGTAAATAAAATGAATGAAGACAATTCAACAATGATCAGAAGCTGGTTTTTGAGGAGATTTAGTATTTTCATATTTGAAAGCATGAGTCAATTTGAAGCTAGACCACCAGGAAAAACCTGGAAGCACTGGACGGCCGTTTCGACCTATTGTGAGACGTCTCACCAGTGCGCTTTAAACTATGAAAATACTAAATCTCCACAAAAACCCCCTTCTGATAATAATAATCATATGCTCACTAGTGACTGACTTCGAGAGGTAAATCTAGGAGTTCTAGTGAGAAGCAGTGACCAGTGGAGTTCAAACCAGGTCTGTTGTGAGATAGTAACTCACTGAAGACAACTGGTGAACGGTTGCTCAAACTCGTGGATTGGTTGAAGTTAGACATCAACACTGTTGGATTACGACCTACTCAGTGGTCTAGTTGTTAAGCGCTCACAAGCGAATCTGGTAGGTCCTGGGTTCGAATCTCACGAGGCAGGATCGTGGATGCATACTGCTGAGGAGTCTCAAAAATGGACGAAACGGCCGTCCAATGCTTCCAGGTTTTTCCTGGTGGTCTAGCTCCAATTGACTCACACTTTCAACCATGAAAATTCAACAATGGTTTGCTAATTGTAATAGAAAAAATATTTATATTCATGTAATTGAAACCAGTCTAACTTCTGGACAATGTTCTAATGAAACTCATATATGATTGATTACGATTATCCGAAAATAATTATCATTAGGGATATTACAGTTACTTTTTCGGGATAAAATCTAAACTGTATCCATGTTTCCTGTATTTCATTCAATGTTTGATAATGAATTACTTTCTTTTAATATCAAAATGATTAAAACAAAGAGTAAACATTTTCATGTTGTATTATCTAAATTTAGTGAATAAAAATCTTTAAATTCTGATGATGATGATGATACTTAATATGAGCGCAAAAAATGAACCAATGTCATCCCGTCTTATTGTAAAATTCAAAACATTAAATTTCATTTACTCTCTGGAGAAATCATTTATACCATACGGTAATATTTTGGAAATGCAATTTTCTACTCAATAGAGTACTTAATTACTTACTTGCTTACGCCTGTTACTCCCAATGGAGCAAAGGCGGCCGACCAGCATTCTCCAACCCACTCTGTCCTGGGCCTTCCTTTCTCGTTCTATCCAACGTTTTTACATTTTTCTCATGTCTGTCTCCAAGTCTCGGCGTAATGTGTTCTTTGATCTTCCTCTTCTCCTTTGACCTTCAGGATTCCATGTGAGAACTTGCCTTGTGACTCACTTGGGTGATTTCCTCAAAATGTGCCCTATCCACTTCCAGCACTTCTTCCTGATTTCTTCCTCCATCGGAATCTGGTTTGTTTTTTCCCACAGTAGGTTGTTGCTGATAGTATCTGGTCAACGGATCCGAAGTATTTTGCGTAAACAACTGTCAATAAACATCTGTATCTTCTGGATGATGGCTTTTGTAGTTCTCCAGGTTTCCGCCAAATACAGTAGAACTATCTTGACATTCGTATTGAAAATTCTGATCTTGATGTTCGTTGAGTTGTTTTGAGTTTTAGACGTTCTTTAATTGTAGAAATGTCGCTGTGGCTTTGCCGATCTGCGACTTCGCATTTGCATCAGATCCACCATGTTCATCAATGGTGCTGCCCAGATATGTAAAGGTTTTCATATCCTCCAAAGCTTCTCCGTGAAGTGTAATTCGATTGGTGCATGCTGTAACTCAATAGAGTATTATAAATATCATTCTTTTACTATAGGATCAAAATAATTTGTTTTGTTAATAGTATTACAGTTAACACCGCCAAAGAACACACTGTGTTGAGAATCGAAAGCAGACATCAAAAGGAAGGAACTGGAAATGATTGTCCGGGACAGAGTTCGATAGAGAGCGCTGGTGGGCAGCCTATGCTCCTTTGCGAGGATTTATAGACGTGAATAAGTAAGTAAGTATCATAGCTATCATGTTTTTAGGCATTATGTAAAACAATATTTCTTCAATTTATCTTTGTCTTTTTTTCATAAATTAGATCAGATGTTCAAATGAGTAATTAATTTTCTTATGATTACTGCTAATACATATATACATTTCAAATTATACATAAGCAAATCACGAATTACTGATAATTATCTTGATTGAGAAAATTTGTCGATAAACAGAACTACATTAGGATAGATAATGTAGACGATGACCCACTTAAATGTAACCTTCAGTTTCAATAAGAAAAAAAAACTGGAAATTCCGAGCTAATTTTGGAACGAGGAAATATAAACACTCTGAACAAGTCATTATTGTCAGTTATTAACTATGGCTTGTTTTTTAGTTGCCAAATAAGTGAGTGAATATATATTAGAGAGTTTTACTAATATTTAGCTTGCAAATATGTTAAGATGGGAAGCATCATCGATGGACAAGGAGGATCTGATGCAGTTGTAAAGGCTAGGATCGACAAAGCAAGGACTACATTCGTACAATTAAAGAACACAAGAAACTCAAAACAACTCTCAACTAACTTCAAAGTGAGAATCTTTAATACGAACATCAAGACAGTTCTACTGTGCAGAGCTGAAACGTGGAGAACTACTACATACATCATCAAAAAGGTACAAGTATTTATAAATAGTTGTCTACAGGAGATACTCAACATTCACTAGCTGGATACTATCAGCAACAGCGTTTTATGGGAGAGGACAAACCAGCTTTCAGCTGAAGAGAAAATCAGGAAATAACGTTGGAAGTGGATAGGACATACATTGAGGAAATAATCAAACTACATCACGAGGTTATCCCTAACTTGGAATTGTGAAGGGAAGCAGAAAAGTAGAAGACCAAATAACACATTACTTTGGGAAATAGAAGCAGATATGAAAAGGATGAATGTTAACTGGAAAGAACTGGCAAGGATTGCCCAGGACAGGGTTGTATGTTTCAACTAAATCATTTGAATCTTCAAACAAACAATACCAAGTGAATTCAAACTTCATCCCGTTGCACAGGCAAGTGGCTATCAGGACTCAGTAGCTGAGTGGATAACGCAATTGCGTTTGAAGCGAAAGGACTGGGTTCGAGTCCCAGAGTGAACAAAAACTCTGAGATGCAGGTACATCCAGCTGACAAGTCCCAAATAGGATGAAACGCGCGTCCTGGTTTCTATTGCTAGCTACGATCCATCTTTGCTTATAAATCATTTTCAGTTGAAAAATCCATTTATCAGAAATGAAGCATATATGTATATATACAGAGAGAAAAACTAAAATACAAATAATTAAGCTAACTGGAATGTAGATCAACACTGAACATTTACATATAGGCTTTCATAAGAAATGGTATTGTGAAATTAAGTTAATAGGTTTTAAAATATGATTAATAGTAAAGAAAATTGATTAATTCATGGTCGAAACTAAGTGTAACAATTTGGTCATAATAAACATAGAGGATATAGTCAACGTTTTATTATATTAAAACCATATATTTCAAGTTCTTTATCGCCCGATACAAAATCTTTTGACACGAAACGCTTAAAGGAAATTTAAAATTATGGTTATTAAACGTGTATTAGTTTGAAGCGAAATACCTGAGCAATCACAATCAGAAAGCTGGTCTTAATAATTCCTTTTAGGAATAGATTTAATGATTTGTTAACGAATGACTGATTTTTAGATGGATTTCAGAAGTAAATTTGTGAGCGATCGAGTTAAAGCAGGTCATGATTTTCAAATGTATTTTATTTCTTCTATATTAGAGCGTAAAGAGTGATGAAGAAATAAAAATAAAAAAACGTATGTACTAACCGGAACTTTTCATCATAAACTATTATGAAGCATTTATTATTTACATGTAAATGAATTCATAATTGAAATGTTATAGAAGAAAACGTTTTCTACTATATAATGGTAACTCCGCCTGTAGCTCCTCCGATGGCTACTGGCGATCCCAAGCCCGGGTAAAGGAGGAGTGTTGGGCATGGGGTTAGCGACCCCATCCCGTAGAAAACCAACTCGCTAAAATATAATGGTAATAATAAACTAAAATTTATTTAATGAAATCATGTCAATGAAAAGAATAAGGATAAACGTAATAATAACCATAATTTTTTGTTATGTTTCAATGAGTAGAAAAATTGTATTTCTGACGTTTCGTGACTTAGTGTAAATCGCCTCTTCAGAGTAAATAAATAACCGTATAAACTTAAATTGTAATGTATATTCTGAAGAAATGGCTTACATTAAATCATCAAACATCAGAAATACAAGTTTTCTACTTATTGGGAAGTAACAAAAAATATATTCATTATTAACTTTCCACCCAATGCTCAATTTATTTGAATTTATTAAGTTTAATCTTGACATTGATACCTATAAAGAAAAACTTTGTTTTTTCATATTTGAGAGCATGAGTCAATTGAAGCTAGACCACCAAGGAAAACGTGAAAGCACTGGACGGCTGTTTCGTCTTCAATTGATTCATGATCTCAACTATGAAAATATTGAAATCTCCACACAAAACGCCTGATAAAAACTTGTTTGTTTCAATCTCATCAGTTTGTTATGAATGATTCAGTAAACTATTTCTGGTACAAAGTTTCAGGTAGAAAAAGGCTAGTTTATTTAATACAGCATGAACTAAGCATAGTTTCTTATTTTTGTTATTACATTCAATAAACTAAATTATTAAATAGTTGAATACCCAAGTTTCTTTGTTAAAATTTCTTTGATCAGTAAGATTAATCTGAATTTAAAGTCATAGATGTATTTTAATTAATTTAAATATACAGAATTTAAAAATAAAAAAAATGTTAATAAGGTAGTGAAACAGTAAAACACTTCATAGTTTTAACCAGTCTACATTTCTGCTTAAACAACAGTCCTATATATATGTGTATGGCAGCCTGCTTAAACATCTGAGCTGCCTGTTCCCGCCATTTAGATATTTCAACAACTTATCTAATTTTGTCTGTTTTAATATATCACTATGGCTATCAATCGCATAACCTATTCAGGTGCGTTTATGAAAAGTGTACAAGATTTCGTTGTACAATTTATAAAGACCCAATCAGAGATATCGTGGTTGCTGGAATTATACAGTGAAAAGAATGTACATTATTTAGATGTTGATTAACTGGACTGCTAACTTCTAGCTGATGATCACTCAATATTTTTGGTCAGGATCGACCAAGAAGTAAGAAACGGAATCTTGTTGAAATAATTTGTGCTGAGAATTCTATATCGTACTAAAATAGGTTATTGAATAAAGCTAACAATAATAATTATTACATGTACTGCTTTAGTGAAAGGATTTTATACACATGGTTCCATCTATCATTTAGAAGACAGCATCTTCATTATTGCTCTCTTAAAAGGATCTTAATAGGTTGTAATTTAAACTGAATATCCCTTTACCATTATTTGACCAATTATGAATTTATGAAAATCTTAACATATAAAGACACTAGTCGGTATTTGCTTTCCGTTTTCGGTCATTATTTTTAAAAGAAATCTTATGCACATTTTCCCCATAATTGTTTTCAGCATAATCAATAAATATTTTCTTAAATAGTTAAGTTAACTTGAATTAAGACCGTAATAAACAGTTCAACGGAGATATATGATAAAATATACTCCTTAAAAAAAGGATAAACAATTCAAGCATGTTAAATAACAGACAAGAAAGCAAAGGTAATCATACTTTAGTAGTTGTTAACAATGAAGTATGTTACTATAATTATTATCAACGTATGTTCTGCAAATCCATCTACAAGTAAAAAAGAAGTGTGCTTAGGTTTACTGAAAAAGAGGAATTTCCTGCTCGGTTCATTTAAGTCACAACCACTGAACAGTTTATGCTAAATGAACAAGCGTTGGTTTTTCTTCCCAGTACAGTGAACGCTACTCATAAGGATGTTTGTAAATAGTATGTAACTGAATGTGGTATCAAAATTGCAATAATTCTAAACAGTTCCAGTACACCAAAAGCACAGCATTGGCAGAATACTTAAAGAACAGGTGATGAGACAGTTCATTTGGTAGAAAACACCAAATAAGTAAATGATTGATTGAAGGCTATGTACATGGATTACGTAAATACTTTGTAACTTTTCGCAATGAACACATTCTTCCTACTCATGATCTCGTTTCACATTACTATCCCACAATACATCTACTAATCTAATAACGCGAATAAAATTTAAATCATCTTCATGAAGAAGTCATAATTGACAGTTCTAAGTATGAAAGTGATAAAAATAGTAATTAAAGGAAGCAGTCAAACACGCATCGTAAAAAGTGGAAATTCGCTTTTAAATAAATCCATACTCCTTATACTTTAAATGTTATAAATCCGAAATTAGATTTAATGAACAAAATAATATCTACTATCACTAGCGTAGTGATTTAGAAGAAATTCAGGGTAAGTAATACAACTAACACTATCATGTATTTACACTTGTATTTGTAGTTTGTAATGTTAAAAATATTAAAAGTTTCAGAAACTGTATCCTTCAGTGTTATTTCAGCTTGAAACATGTTATTACAAAAAGTAGCTATGTAGATAGCTAATATGATCAGGTCGGGTTACACCTGTTACCCCTCGTGGAGGAGCATAGGCCGCCCACCAGCATTCTCCATCAAACACTGTCCTGGGCAATCCTTTCCAGTTCTTTCCAGTTGTTATTCAACCTTTTCATATCTGCTTATTCCTTCAACTCCCAGGGCAGAATTTAAATGGTTTGAATTACTTTTTCTGGATAGCGTTTTTTAGCGAGTTACTTTTTCTACGGGATGGGGTCGCTAACCCCATGCCCAACCCTCCTCCTTTACCCGGGCTTGGGACCGGTAGTAACTCTAGAAGAGCTAAAGGCAGAGTTAGATAGCTAATATGGTTGAAATAAAACTAATCCGAAATAAATAAATAATTCTATATCAAATGCATATGGGTAATCAAGTTTAACCAACTAACAAAAGCCTAACTAAAAACACTGGACAGCCTAATCAATAGGCTCATAAAGTTTAATTGAGTTATAAACCCAAAGTACATGTAAACAAAATATTTAGGATCATACAAGTACATTGTTGAGGAAAGAAAGTATAAACAAATGTATCACAAATAAATGTTTTAGTGTTTACTATAAACGTTTTCTACATGAAATATATGGCGAATATACTAAAGTTGTTTAATAATATATATACAGCATTAGAGATAAGTTTGCTTATTATGCTTCTTTAGCTTCATTTCCATCTTGGCAACCATCAGATAGATGGTAACCAGAAGCTATGTCAGCTTCTCTCCTAGTTCTCATGTCTTTTGTTGACCTTCTGAATATTTTAGTGATACAAATATGATCTATCTGGTTCTTCGTAGTGTGATCAGCTGAGACCCATATAGCTTTGTATGTGCGTTTGTGGGGAAATATATGCAGCCTATAAATATTTTGCTAAATGCACATAAATTTCCAAATCTGTCACTATTCTCGTTCCTTTCTCTCAGTCACTCGATGTCGTTCCATGATATTTTGGTACCCGCTGTTTTCCATTCCAATTTTTGTGTTTAGGTCTCCTATCAGGATGGTCAGATTTTTTGCTGAACACTTCTCTACGATCGACTGTAACCTCATAGAAATGATCTTTATCGTCGTCGTTGCTATCATTGGTGAGTGCATAACACTGGTTAACATTCATTGTGATTCCCTCCTTCTTTGTTTTGAAGAATACTTTGATGATTTTGGATAGGTGAGATTCCCACCCTGTAAGTGCATTACGTGCTTCTTTGAACAGCATCAGTGCAACTCCATGTGTGTGCGAATAATTTTTTCTTCATGACCAGAATACAACAGCACTTCACTAGAATCTAACCTTTTCTATTCAGCTCGATCCCAATGGGTATCACACATTCTAAGAACTGACAATTTATATCTCCTCATTTCCGTTGCTATTTGAATGGTCTTCCTGGTCTCCCACATTGTTCGGACATTCAATTTACTTATGTAAATTGTTGCTCTGGTTGTCAGAAGGGACATCAGCCTCGTGACTTTCGGAGAATCTCGAATTTCACCGTGAGGCATCATAACTTTCTAAAAACGGGGATCCTCTAACTCCCAGGGCATAGTTTAGATAGTTTAAATGACTTTTTCTGTTAAGCGTTTATTTTCCAAAGTTTTTATCTACGAGATGAGGTTGCTGACCCCATACCCAACCCTCCTCTTTTACCCGAGCTTGCGACCGGCAGTACCCAAAAGGCTACAGGCGACCTATACTCTCAAGAGAAGTAACAGGCTTAATCAAGTAGAATTACTTCAAAATATTGTACAAACACTGGATTTTCAGAACGTCACCAGCGTGAATAATGATATCATGCTGCGAATTATTGTAGAAATGAATTGTGGTACGAAATCAGTTGTCCATTTTGATGAACTGTAAAAGTTAAATGTTACACATTAAGAGTGTAGATTGTTACCTGAATGATTGGAAATGAATATAGCAATAAACACCATTTGCTAATAAAGTATGTTTCTTTACAGACATCTAATAGTCAGTTTGTAAGCTACGTGATAATTTCCTAGAAATACATCAAATAAACGTTAATTGTCTCACAAAGCAGTTGAGTGTGAAAATAGCATTTTTTAGTAATCATATCACATTTAGAAACAATAAAGTTAAACACTGTAGAAGAGAATCCTTTATCAATATACTTGTTTTAAAAGTTATCATGACATAACGAAAACCAGCCTTTAAACGAACTCTTCTTACATATATAAACGTTTGAGTTCTCCTGTTCCTCATATTAAGGACTGTTTAATTTGTCTCTAATTGTAAATGTATAACCTAACTGGATTTTCTCAATGTTAACATTGTTGGGATGATCCTGCAAATTTCTCGCATTGGACATGACAAGCTCAGGAAACATTAAGAAGCATTTTATCCAATCAGCGTTTGATTAGACGTTTCGCTAGAAACATCGCAAAAATGAAAAGTCACATGTTAAGGTTCTGATTGACTGATTACTACACTGCTACTATGTTTAGTAGTATTCTAGAATTTTCAGGAAAACCCAAGGTCATTCAAAATACTATAAAAACCCTATATTTTCTGTACATAAATGAACCCATGGAGTAAACTGCTTCCCGTATATTTGGTGCCTTTTCTCTCGTGTTCAAGTCGCTGTGTAGTTCTAGCTTGGGGGTACAAGACTAAGGATCCGTGTATAGCGTTCAATCAACAAGACTTATCAAACTTTGAATTACAGGTTTTAGTAAACAACTCAAACAAATTCAAATATATTCACATAACTTAATGTCCGTTGAATATGTCGGTAGCTATTTGGACTTAGTTGCTGAGAAGATAACATAATGGAGTTTAAAACGAGGGATTCTTGATTCGAGTTTTACTGTGAAAGTCAACACAGAAATTTAAATAGATTGAAATAACTAGTCTCCATGAAGATAAAACGTGAGTTCTGGATTTAGGTGGTAGTCGCAATATAACGTCAATAAAAATTACTTAGTTTTCGAATGTTCAGCATTCTCCAAATTACTATAAAAGTTTGTGTTGTGTTTTTATGATTTTGAGATGGTGGAGAGGAATTGTAGCTCTGGTGAATGATTTTGGTGGAATTTTTTTCTTTGGTCTGAAGGGTTTGGTCATGGAGCTTTTATTGTTTTCTAAACAACATCAGTACAAACTTCAGGGGAAAATGAAGTATCCGAATTTCTCCACTTATGACTCTCAGCTTGTCCTTTAATCCCGATAATGATTAGTTATTGTCGATCTGTAACCGGTCATTATCTGCCTCCTTATTTTGATTTTATCTCTCTTTGATTTGATTCTTGGTCTTGTACATAAACCTATAATTTACCTGACTGGTTGATAGATTGGATCGATTTCAATGAGTTTTTCGGTTGCTAATTGACTTGTGTTACTAGGTTCTAAAAATTCACTGGTGTTCTCAGTATTTTCCCTATCCACGACTTTAATATTTTTTTCAGTAGAATGTATGTTCACAGTTATCCACATGCATTGATGTAAGCGTTATAAAGGTTTTAATGATAAAATGTCTTTTAAGCAAAGATGGATAGTGGCTAGCAGTAGAATCCAGGACGTTTCGTCCTATTTGTGACTCGTCAGCCGGATGTACCTGCATCTTAGAATTGATGTTCACTCTGTGACTCGAACCCGGTACCTTTCGCTTCAAACGCCAATTGGTTAATTCTTATCCAATCGGCTCTAGTCGATGCTTGCAGAAGACTCTAGAATCTTCTCATGTAAAAACTACAAATTTACCAACGTATTTTTTATTGCGCTCCTTGCTTCCATCTTTCCTTGTTATTCGGAATATAATTTCTTCCCTGTTCAACCGTGTCCTGATTTGGGGACTTGTCGAGTGCATTGGTGTCCAAGAATACTAAACAATAAAAATAGCTGGGTCGTAATAAGAGAAATTATAACAATTAGGTTACAAATAAATATGATACTAGAGAGCTTCTTGAGCTACGTGCTTCTTTTAGAAGAATGATTTACAACTGAACAACGTAAACTTAACGCCTACTTACTGAAAGAATCAAATCAATTCAAGTGTTTTGCATATTGTTATCGGGTTGACCATTTGATTTAAACATGACAACGTGTTTCAAATAGTAAATTAGGTTATTTTTAGAGAGGGAAAGTGTAAAGAATGAAGGTTTTGAGGTAATGTTGACGTCCTTACTTTTATGAAACTTATAAACTTTTAACAGGAAATGTATAATGAAATTTTGTTTATTGTCAATGTAAGAGGGGAACTACATATGTAACTCGATCATTATTGTCGTGAAATTTTGAATTTCACGATTTAAGTATACTAAGGCAAATGACATAAGACTTTGGGTTTCCCACGTCAATCCAGTGCAATACAGTTAGAGCTCATTTAAATTAAAGTCCACCGTGTTATTTGAATACCATTGAATAAGTTATTAACAATATGGTTCAATTTATTACTAGTTTTACTCAATTAACTTCAAAATCTAACCTACGATTAATTTATAGTAACTCTACAAGAGCCTATGTACTGATATGTAATATATTTTCATTTACTTTTGATATTAAATAAATCTATATTTGAAAGGGTTTTTCTGGATATTGTAGTAATTTTAATAGTTGAGATCATGAGTCAATTAAAGCTAGACCACCATGGAAAACCTAGAAAACCCTTTCTGATATTATTCAACATATAGTCACTAAGGTCTGGTTTCAAGAAGTATTTCTTGGAGTTCTAGTGAGAAGCAGTAACCAGTGGAGTTCAATCGTGTGTGTTGTGAGATAGTAACTCACTGAAGACAATGGTGAATGTGTCGCTCAATTTCGTGAATCGATTAAAGTTAGATATTAACATCGTTGAATGCCGGCCCGCTCAGTGATCTAGTGGTTAAGCGCTCGCGCGCGAGACTTGTAAGTCCTAGGTTCGAATCTCATGAGGCGGGATCGTGGATGCGCACTGCTGAGGAGTCGCACAATAGGATAGAACAGCCGTCCAGTGCCTCCATGTTTTCCGTGATGGTCGAGCTTTAATTGACTTATGATTCAAACTATCAAAAAAATCTATATTTTTAAGTCATTTTGTAGTATCCCATTTCATTAATATTGTATATATCCTTGTGTTTGTTTATAAGTAACTTTTAGTTAATCAAAAGGATGGCTAAATAAGTAAAAGTCCTTTCGAGTAATTCAAATTCCTATTCTGTAATCCATTGATAAATTCAACTTACTAGTCTAAAAATTGATAAATTATCTTTCTTTTAAACGATAGATAGTTATGTTACTATATTTTCCCGGACGTTTGTGAGAGAAGCGAACTTATTGAAATTCAATAAAAGCATCAGATATATCTGATGCAAATGTTGATTTTTTTTGGTGAGTGTACACTGATAATAATAATAATAAATTTAATAATGGTCATATAATTAAGGTCATTTTGAGCTTTCATTAGTAACTGTATGATTACATTAATTAGTTATTCGAAAAAGGTTGATTTTAACAAAATAATTGATTTTTGTTACTATATTAAGTTTATTGATGTATATTGGGTACAATACAAAGCTATTTAATATCAGAATGGGTTTTGTAGATATTATAGTAATTTTAATAGTTGAGATCATGAATCCATTGACGCTAGACCACCATGGAAAACCTGGAAGCACTGGACGGATGTTTCGTCCTATTATGGGACCCCTTGGCAGTGCGCATCCACAATCCAGTGCTTCTAGGTTTTAAATGGTGGTCTAGCTTCAATTGATTTATGATCTCAACTATTAAAAAACAAAGCTATTTGTATGACAGGCCTGACAGTACTATTCTTTTCACTGATATTTTCTCTATGAACGAATTTTATTGGTTGGAATTTTAAAAAAATAGAAAGTTGGAAGTGTTTCTGTATTATCTGATGATTATATTATAAACTAACAAATTTCTGTGTAAAACTAATATTTGCAACTACCTATCCAGTTTTTTGTTTACGCAAAAATACTCAACATTCACTGTTCGGATACTATCAGCAACAGCGTTTTATGGGAGAGGACAAACCAGCTTCCAGATGAAGAGGAAACTAAGAAAAGACGTTGGAAGTGGATAGGACATACGTAGAGGAAATCACCAAACTGTATCACGAGGTTATCCCTAACTTGGAACGGTGAAGAGAAGCGGAAAAGAGGAAGGCCAAAGAACACATTGCGCCGGGAAATAGAAGCAGATATGAAAAGGATGAATGTTAACTGTAAGGAACTGGAGAGGATTGCCCAGGACAGGGTTGGATGAAGAATGCTGATGAGTGGCCTATGCTACTCCACGAGGGGTGACAGGCATAAGTAAGTAAGTATTCAATATAGTGACATTTATATTTGTTAACATAATCAATAGAAACTAGAAAAAAAGTGTGTTGAATGTTATCTATCATGATATTATATCTTACAATATTTTATTATTTGACATATATGACGTTATTTCATTCTGGTGTATGGAGGAATTTCCATTTACATTTGTCATTACTTTGAAAGTTATTGTACAATGTATTATATAACATTATGTCTTATAATTATGACTTCCATTAGTTTTACATTTTGAAACAATCTTATAATGTCAAGCTTATGTAACTGTTTGACTTATAATAGTCAACCAACGTTTTAAATAGTTTTTACCCCAGACTATAGAAGAAATGTGAAAATAAATGATTCTATCCCTTCACAAGAGGTTAATTATTGGTAGAATTATAATATATATAAAACTACCAACAATAAACTGTTATACTTCGCTTAATAATATTTCTTAAATAATACAAACAATAATGTCAAAATTATATATATTTATTTATTTAAATACATAAATATTGGTACAAAGGGGCACCAGATACATATGTGCCACACAAATCTCATTTGGTTTGTGTGAGGGCTGTGATACTACCCAGGTGCCGAAACTGAAGCAGGTGGTTTTCCTAGGGGGCCACACCTGAAGCGTTTGACCCAAAGGTCTAGTCAATAAAGCAGTGGAGCATCGTAAGAAGATGCAGTCCCATGGTAGCCGGTGAACAACGACTGATTTATACGTCATTTGACCCCTCAGCATACTGGAGCCCATGCACACCATTGGTTTGGAATTAGGGTTTTCCAACTCCCCCAGGTGGACTTTCCGTGTCCACCAACCCGGTTAAAGCGCCGGACATCCGCTTTTCGTCCTCTCAATTTCGTAAAAAACACCCTTACCACAAGAAGGCAGTGAGTAGGACTTCCTTGACAGAGGCTATATACGCGTGGCTATGTGAAGGCATTTCGAGAGGGAGAGCGGACTCTCCCCACTCGCGGCAGTACCAGGGCATTTAATTCAGTTTTGTAATTTCTCTGTGTAAAATCTTGTTCTAAGTAATTTTAATATTAGACAATTGATCTTTTAGTATATAAATATATATTAGATTCATATATGATTATTATGAGGCTTGATTTAATTGATTTTAACATTCAACATTTAACCATCAATTGTGGTATAGACAGATAGCTGATAAAAAAAACAATCTCTTACTTACAACAAAATATTTTAAGTGAGGTGTATGAACGATGTCTCTGGTACCTGAGCAACATAAGAAATTGTGTAATCAAATAAAAATCTTTAATAGTACACGTGAATAGTGACATATTTATTTGATCTCATTAAGTGTATATTCTAACGTTTCAAATAATCACAACAAAATCAAGAAAATGTACTTTATTTTCATAGTCGATAGAAAAATTTGAGGTTAAACACTTCACTTCTACCCGAAGTTTGTGCTGATGATGTCGTTCAGAAGGACGATGAAAGCTCTACGACCAAACTATCCAGCTCAGAGAACAAAACTCCATCAAAATTTGAGGTCAGAATATAAGAATTTGCATCAGTGCAAGACAGTATCTTTTAATTGTCTAAGTATAAATTAATGTATGAATAATACATATTACCAGTCACCAAGATGTCTCTAATTGTATTTTTTTGTAACTTGCACAGAGAAACATCGTAAACTTTTCATAAACTCACCTGAATAGGTTATGCGATATAATAGACATAATGATATGTTAAAGCAAACAAAAAACAAATAGATAACGTGTTGAAATATTCAGATGACAGGAACAGGTAGCCCAGATATTCAAGCAAGTTACCAATTTACATTGTGGATCTCTGTTTAAAATCGTACTTACAACAGAGGCTTATCAGTTTGTTGCTACATGATATGAACATTATGTTCATTTAAGGATTTCTGCCCTGCTGATATTCACATTTGCTTCGAAAAATTGTGGACTTTATGGAAAAATAAGATAATAATCCTAAAACGTCTATATGAATCCATTGCCAATTGAGTTAGGTCATAGCACTGATCTTAACTCTGACTTATATATTTAAAGTATCGGTTTTTGAAGCTTATCTGCCAGCAAAGACTGAATTAGCAGCAACTGCGAGAGAGTAAAAATAGTTACATTATATAATAAATATCGTAAATACTGTATGGGTTAGTTGTTAAAATTACTCAATTACCTGATGACAAACGCTTCTCTGTTTAGTAAGAATTTATTTTTTAAGTAAAAAAGACCATTTACATATGTGACTAACAAAATGAATGAGGGATAAATACAGAGGTTTTACTAAGGTATTTATATATATACATATAACCTGCTAATGAGGTGTGTTAACTTGGACCGATGCATATATGTGCCTGATCCTATGTCTTAGCTGACTAGCTAACTGCGATTGACAAGTATATGGTTCAGTAATGCTTTCCTTTGCTGGACCTATAATAACAAATATTACCTAAAAAAAATATATGACAGGTATTATTTAGTAACATTATGACCAAATGAGATCACTATTGTTAAATTATGAGTAATGGAAAAGATGCACACAATTAAGAAACCTCGATTGATCTGTTATTTATGATTTGATCGACCTTTTATTTGTTTAGGTAAATTATGAAGGATTCGATGTATTGGACAATTTTCTAACCAATGGTAGGTTGAATTTTGTACTTCATTCTAGACATTGTGTAAATGGCAGTCTATAAATGAAAATCAAAATAACTACAAGTTCCAGCTAGTTTGAATCTAAAATAGATACGGAAGTATAACACCTTTTTATAACGATTTCATTAAAATTTCAGTAAGATCAGAAAAACATAATTTATTAACCCTAGAAACAATTAGTTATGAATTGGAATACCCTCAATATGGGGTTAAGTGGTAAAGTTCGCTAGCCTCGAGTTCAAGCAATATTTTAAGAAAGAAAAAAATTTAGCGGCATACTCAATAAAAAAGTAACCATAACTTCACTATTCAAAGTAGTATTTTAATTTCATACCAAACAAGCTTCACAAATTTAAAGTTTTATTTCAATCTAGTTTATAACATGCCTCAAAACTAGTTGTCCATTACAAACAGAATCTGTCATTTCGGTTACTTATTCTCTGAAGAAGTGACTTACACTTGGTCACGAAACGCCAGAAAATCTAATTTTTTCTACTCATTGGGATATTACAAATGTATTATTTATTTTTAACAATCTACCCAATGTTCAATTTATTCAAAGTTATCAAATCAAAACTTGGTAATGATACCTAGATTCTGTCATTTATTTTTCTCCAAAGACTGTTTTTCTTAGCCAAACGAGTCTACCCTTCTTCCTTATCGATCATGCTTTTTTTAATTCCGTTTCTTCTTCATTTGTCACTTTGCATTTCATCCTGTTCATAAGTTAAGTCACACTGAATTATGGAACAACCTATTCAGTTTTCTTTATTTGTGAACTAAGTATCACCATCCTTGGTCTATCAATATGTAAGCGGTAAACCATCTAAGACTGAATACAAAATAGGAGCATGTTGTGTTCAGCTTATATTTTGTTACTTCGTGCAAATGAAAGAAAAAAATCGATTTTGTACGTAAACAGCTCTGATTTAATTTATTGTCTTTTGTCATGTCATGCTAATTATAAGCAAACGTTAGGTTTTGCTTTCATTTAGATAAATGGTGGTCTGCATGAATAAAAACAAACTTTACACTTGATTTATCATTTGTTCGTGTTGATAAAAACTGTATTCAGTGTTCCATGCTTATCGGTGAATGGATCACTTCAATGCTCTATGAAAGTCATATGATGTTTTAACAAATAATGATAACTAGAAAGCATTATCTATATACAATTATTAGAATACATTTACACTTTGATTTGAATTATTTTATGTTTATTGATAAAAATGTTCTCTCAGACATACTTTATATATATAATAAACGTATAATAGATTCTTGAATGTCGAATACTATATGTTTACAAGCAAAGATAGATGATGGTTAGCAGTGGAATACAGGAGGCGCGTTTCGTCCTGTTTGCGACTAGTCAGCCGGATGTGTCTGCATCCTAGAGTGATGTCCACTCTTGAGCTCGAACCCAGCACTGCAAGCTTCAAACGTCATCGCTTCATCCACTACAATTGGTCAGTCTTTTATTGGCATATGTGTATTGTGTACGAATTGTCTTAATATTGCCTTAAGTCAAAAGCAAAGATGGATGGTGGTTAAGACCAAACTCGCGTTCCGGATTCCACTGCTAGCCAGTTATGCTCAAAATGATTTGTATTTCACTTTACGTTTGAAGAAGAAGATTTCTATGCTGTAGATTAATTGTATTAAACATTATGATGTGTTGACAGCTTTTTCTGAATCATATTGGTATATTGTGAATTAAAATCAAAGAGATGTGGGATGTAGTAATAATAGTTATACACGAATGAAAGAAGTAGGCTAAGTATTTCAACAGACTACTAGTAATAGCATTTTGTTGTTTACTCATAAAGTCATGTAGGTTTATATCTTCTGTGTAGTGAATAAAAATCTGAAACACTTAATATCAGTATGCAAACTGTCTACAATACAAAAGTAATCGCACAGTTTGCGTTATATCTAGGAGAACAAATAAACTAGTAGTGAAAAACTGGTGTAGTTAGTATGTAGTTTAAAAGAGATTTTTAAATTCGTCTATTGTACTTGAAAACAAAATGTTACTTGTTGATTGAAGTTATCTTCTTTCAGTTAGATATAGTCCGTAGAAAACGACGTGTTCGAATTATATACTCAAGAAAGCTATAAAATCGTGTTTATTTGAAATATTGTGAACCGCAAATATATAAAGGCATAACAATATCTCATCTTCCGCAGGTACTCAAAAGATAGGTAATAAAATTTGAATATCTTGTAGACACTCTTTAAAATGAACTTAAGCATATGTATATATTTATAAGATGCCATAGTTATTCGGAGTTTGAAAACGTCTTTACCGGTAACACCTTTAAATCAAAGTATACCAACCTAGTCAATTCAGAACTCAGGAGTGGGGGAGGGCTATCGATATCTAGCGAAATGTTTGGTCTTTATTGAACGACAGTTGAAAGGGATGTATAGCACGGCGTACCGACTCATGATCTGTTTCCGGGCATGGTCAAGCGCTTTCTGTGATTATAATTTTATAGATATCAAGTTTGAATCTGTCAACCACATTGAATAAAATAATTGTTCTTTTATTATCAAAATACTGAAAATCTAGGTCTGTTCACTATGCACTGAATCTGTAAGATATTAGTTTAGTTATCTTGCTAAATATGTTATATCCTGTTATATCTAAAGCTTTAGATTCTTGCTATGCCGCGTACTACTAGACTACTTGAACGATCAAACCCGCTACGTCGCAAAAGAGAAGACAGAAAACTAGTAAGTAGAAATGTCATTCTCAACATAGTGTCAAATACAGTACAAAAAATCTCATGTGTTTATAGTTTTTGGCTGAAAGTAAATCATCATTTCGGACAGCCAAAAGGCACATTGGGGACCCTTCTTATTCATCCAATAGGGAAGCTACAGGTCGACACTCTAGAATGTTCCTCTAGCGGTGTTTGGATGGAATGTCTTCGGCTCTTTCTGGGCTCCTTGAAGCTTCCTTGAGTTTACCAACGAGCCATCCTTACATATCCTATCTCTACTCTAATACTAAATAATGTTATCGATGTCTTAATTATCATTGATGCATAAGGTTCAAGGAATTACATGTAAATGCTTATTAACTGGTTAAAAAACTTGAGTTAACATTGAGATTGTAAAATTAGGAATTCAAAGTCTGGAATATCTTTGCTTCCGTTCTGGTCAATATTTACATTAAACGTGTTCTGTGTTAACATAATTTGGTCGATTATATTTCTAGCTGTACTATTTTAGTGTTATAGATTTGAGATTAGCAAAATGAAACTGAGGACCGATAAAATCCAAATTTAGTTGGTTTCATCGAAAACAATATTTGAAAAGCACAAAGCTGCAGTGCCAGAATTTTCGATTGTTTGCTAATCATATTGATTCATGAATGTCCAATAATAGATTTTGGTAATTTCTAAGTAAAAAAAAAATTTTATAGTTGAATTCATTAGTCAATTAAAGCCAGACCAATATGGAAAACCTGGAAGCAGTAGACGAAGAGGGTGTGCAGTGGTTGCAGGTTTTCCCCATGGGTGTCTAGCTCTAATCGACTAATGAATCCAACTATAAAATTACAACAATCTTCACGAAACCCCCTTTCTGATAAAAAACAATTATGACGCTAACGCTTAGAATAATAAAGTTGATGCTTTTTATACATGATATTCGTTAGTATAAATCAAGCGACATAGTTCTCTTTCTTCTGGTTGTTGACTGGATTATAAAGACCTCGATATGTGAGACGAAACACGGAATACAATAGACAGCTTAAATGCAACTAAACGACTTAGGCTTCATAAATGACTTGGTCGTCCTATCTCACAATTATCAACAGCAGCATCAGTGAACAAGGAGGATCGGATGCAGACGTAAAGACGAAGACTGGAAAAGCAAAGACAGGATTCCTACAGTTGAAGAACATATGGAACTCAAAACAACTGTCAGCCAACTTCAAATTCAGAATCCTCAATACGAACATCAGAACAGTTCCAGTGTATAGAGCTGAAACCTGAAGAACTACCACAACCATCATCAAAAAGATACAGGTATTCATAAATAATTGTCTGTGTAAGATACAGAATGTCCGTTGACCGAATACCATTAGCATCAATGTACTGTGTGAGAGAACAAACCAGCTTGCATCTCAACAGGAAATTAGAGGGAGACACTGAACATGGATAAGATGTATATTGAGAAACTTATCAAAGTGAATCTCGAAGCAAGCGCAAACTTGGAATCCCGAAGACGAAATAAAAAGAATAGAGTCAAAGAATACATTGATCTGAGAGTTGGAGGAAGACATCAAATGGATCAACAGCAAACGGAAACAGGTGGAAAGGATTATCCAGGACTGAGGTCGATGGAGAATGCTGATGAGTGGTTTATGCTCCTCCACGAGGGGTAACAGTCGTAAGTAAGTGAATTAGTTCACAAATAATAGCTAACTTTTGATGAATTCATGAGTGATCCACTGACTGAAAGTCACAAACTAAGTCAGAACAGTTGGTGCTAATCATATAGTAATTTTCTAGTTGAAGCTAGCCTGTTCAAATAAAAATTTTCACATCTCCGCACACACATCAATATCGTTTCAATCTTATGATGTCAATATCAATTAATTTCGATTGTAAACTGTACCTTTTTTTTACATTATTTTTAACTTACCACAAAATATGTAATTACATTAAATGACAGTTATTTTAAAAACTTCTGATAAGGAATATATTTTTTCCTTCGAATCGATTAACAAATATTTGAACAGAAGGGGGGTTTTGTGGAGATTTTAGTAATTTTATATAGCTGAAATCATGAGTCACTTAAAGCTGGACCACTATGGAAAACCTAGAAAACCCTTTCTGTTAATAATTAACATATGCTCTCTAGTGACTGGATCCATGAGGTATTTCCTGGAGTTCTAGTGAGAAGCAGTAACCAGTGGAATGCAACCATGTCTGTTGTGAGATATCAACTGACTGAAGACAATGGTGTATGTGTCACTCAATTTCGTGGATCGGTTGAAGTTAAACATTAACACCGTTGGATGCCGGCCAGATCAGTGGTCTAGCGGTTAAGTGCTCGTTCGCGAGACTGATAGGTCCTAGGTTCGAATCTCGCGAGGCGGGACGGTGGATACGCATTGCTGAGGTGTCACACAATAGGACGAAACGGCCGTCCAGTGGTTCCAGGTTTTCCATGGTGGTCTAGCGTTAATTTACTCATGATTTCATCTATATGAAATATTTACACACTTGATCAACATTGGGGTTTGGAATTTTCCAAAAAAAAAGAAAAACAAAAGAAAGGACAAATTTTATTATAGAGCAAAATATGATCGAAAATTTTCATATTTATCAAATAAATGTCAATCAAATATTTTTTACATTTATAAAAAGAAAAATATGTTTATCAATTTTTTTTTCTTCGGATGAAATATTAAATAGTCAACAGTTTGTATTTTGTTTCCACTTTTTTTTCTTTCCAGTTCCGTTTTAATATTAAATCATTTATGTCGGTTGATTGATTTTAATGTATAAAAACAAATTTTCAATTATAATTCTTTTTCATATTTGAAATCATGAGCCAATTGGAGCTAGACCACCATGGAAAACCTGGAAGCACTGGATGGCTGTTTCGTCCTATTATGGAAAAGAATGTTTATTAAATTTTAACAATGTAAAACTTTAGTTTGTTTGTGGTTTGTACATAGACATGATATTTAGTGAAGAATGTTTCTGGCGGAGGGAGGGGTGGAAACACTGAATAGTAAACTTTTTTATTGTCAGTTTCTTTTTTTTCCAAGCGAATTTGTTATATCCCGTGGAGATTAATGAATGGTAACTTTGAGAACTATATATGGACTAATGTGATATGTATATTTCCTATTGTATAATTGTTAAGTAACTAAACTAATCATATTCATGTTCTTTTTATTATGAGCTTTATTTTGACCTACGAACTATTATTATACGATTTACCATTCCTGAGTTATCCCCAGTCTATTGGATTACTGTTCCCCCTATTCACAGCCACATTTAGCTGAATCTTGTACAAAGGTTATTTTCTATTTTATGGCACGATGTGGTCAGATTGTTTGATATATAAACCCAATATGTTTGAGAATAATGATTGATATTGCAGAGGCTGTTATTGGTGTTCTGTACTTAACTGGTTGGGCTAAACAGAAAGCAGGATTGATAAATACTCAAGACTGCTCATACGGCTTTTGTGTATCATCGGGCGATCAATAAATTCACTGTTCTCTGATTGGCGGTCTTATAACGTCATATATATTAAACAGGGAACGTACGCATACTCAGTCGATATAGCAAAATTAAACATTGTTTCATATTAAGCAAGATTTATATGATCAGTAATGGGGGGTTTGTTTCTCTGCAAATATATTTACAATTAACATATTTAGATTTATGTGACATTTATTTGTTAAATATTTCTGGAAAAATAAAGTATAATTTGAACCCTTCACTTTGTCAAAACGAAAAAAAGATATGTAAGCAAAGATGGATAGTGACTAATAGTGGAATCCAGGACGCGCGTTTCGTCCTATTTGGGACTCGTCAGCAGGACGCACCTTCGAGTCTCAATTATGCTTGTGAAATAAGACTATATCGAGGCAATACGCACAGTATGCACATATGCCAATAAGAGACTGAACAGTTGCAGTCCTAAACATCAGTGGGGAGATGCAAACAAGTAATACTAAGTGAAAAAAAGATAGTTATAATGAAATTTTAGAGTAGTTTCGGTAAACTAAATGCGGATTCCAAATAAACAAGTCCATTCTTTATTAAGTAAAACATAAAGGAAAAAACTATGATAATGTCATATATCTTTTTTCTACTTATTGGTGGATATGTCTATTAAAATATATAAATACACATATATCAACATATATAATTATATATATTGGGTGGTTAGAGAGAGTTAGTAGGAATTTTCGAATGTAGATTTCCTGTTAGTTACCACATGTCAGAATAGTTTGGCTGAAATCTTGGTAATCAGAATCCGATCAATAATATAGATTAGACAGATAAAGCATCGGTTACAACTGTGTGAACAATATATAAATACCATTTAGGAAATGACCAGTAATATGGTCTTAATTCAATGGTAAATGTTTGTTGATAGAACCACATTGTTGATCCGGTTCTAAATATCCAAACAATGATAGGTATAATTTAAACTTGAGTATGTTAAATTTAGTTATGTCAGATCTGCAATTTTTGTGCGAATTGGACGTAAGATCAGTATATCCTAGACTAGCAAATGCAAAATATTGATTTTTATTTAGTGTATCATACCATCTGACAAGTTTCGTAAACTAGATACACGTGTAATGTATTCTGAATAGAAAATTATTATAGATCAGAAGGGGTTTTGTGGAGATTTCAGTGTTCTTGCGCGAGACTGGTAGGTCGTGGGTTCGAATCTCGCGAGTGCGGGATCGTGGATGCGCACTGCTGAGGAGTCCCATAATAGAACAAAATGGCCGTCCAGTGCTTCCAGGTTTTCCATGGTGGTCTAGCTTCAAATGACTCATGATTTCAACTATAGAAAATGATTTACAGTGAAGATTTGAGAAATGTTACGTAAAATAATTCCATTGTTTTGAATAATCGTAGTGCACTTGGATTCAAATTCAAATATTTCCTTTAGATACCTATGAAGAAATTAAATTTATGTACACTTCTGTGTGTCATTATTCTGATTGTATAACTCTTTGATAACTCCGCCTGTAGCTCCTCCAGGGGCTACTGCCGGTCCCAAGCCCGGGTAAAGGAGGAGGGTTGGGCATGGGGTTAGCGACCCCATCCCGTAGAAAATCAACTCGCTAAAAAAACGCTAACCAGAAAAAATCATTCAAACCATTCAAACTCTGCCCTGGGAGTAGAAGGAAAAATGACGTCTCATGATGAAAGCCGAGTTCCTTCGGAAGTCATGAGGCCGATGCACCTTCTTACAACCAGAGCGACAATTTTTATAGGTACATGGAATGTCCGGACAATGTGGGAGACCGGCAGAGTCTTCCAAATTTCTGCGGAAATGAGGAAATACAACCTGGAAGTGCTTGGAATCAGTGAAACACATTGGACGCAGGTTGGACAACAACGACTGTCTTCAGGGGAACTTCTGTTATACTCCGGTCATGAAGAAGAAAATGCCCCACATACACAAGGAGTGGCACTGATGCTGTCCAGAAAAGCACAAAATGCACTTATAGGATGGGAATCTCATGGACCGAGGATCATCAAAGCCTCCTTCAAAACAAAGAGAGAGGGCATTACAATGAACATCATCCAATGCTATGCGCCGACCAACGACTACGATGAAGACGCTAAAAACCAATTCTACGATAGGCTGCAGTCAATCTTCGAGAAGTGCCCAACCAAGGACCTGACCATTCTAATGGGAGATTTCAATGCCAAGGTTGGAAAGGACAACACTGGATACGAAGACGTCATGGGACAACATGGACTGGGAGGAAGGAACGAAAACGGTGAGAGATTTGCAAACCTATGTGCCTTCAATAAACTGGTCATAGGTGGCACCATATTCCCACACAAAAACATACACAAAGCCACTTGGATTTCACCGGATCACACTACACAAAATCAAATCGATCATGTCTGCATCAACAAAAAGTTCAGGAGGACGATGGAGGATGTGAGAACCAGAAGAGGAGCTGATATAGCATCCGATCACCATTTGCTGGTCGCCAAGATGAAACTAAAACTCAAGAAGCACTGGACAATGGCGCGGACAATATCACAAAGTTTAATACGGCCTTTCTTCGAGATGCTGACAAACTCAACGAATTTAACATAGCCCTCAGCAACAGGTTCGAGGCCTTTCATGACCTACTCAATGGAGAGGGAACCACCATAGAGAGCAGCTGGAAAGGTATCAAGGAGGCAATCGTTTCAACATGTCAGGAGGTTCTGGGCCAAAAGAAGCACCATCACAAGAAATGGATCACTGTTGGTACACTGGATAAAATTGAAGCAAGGAGGAACAAGAAGGTAGCAATCAATATCAGCCGAACAAGAGCAGAAAAAGCCAAGGCACAAGCCGAATACACAGAGGCAAACAAGCAAGTGAAGAGGAGCATCAGGACCGACAAACGTAAATATGTGGAAGATTTAGCGATGACAGCGGAAAAGGCTGCAAGAGAGGGAAACATGAGACAACTGTATGATACAACAAAGAAACTTGCTGGAAATTACCGTCAACCAGAAAGACCAGTGAAAAACAAGGAAGGCAAAGTAATCACCGATATTGAAGAACAACGAAACAGATGGGTAGAACACTTCAAGGAACTCTTGAATCGACCAGCTCCACTGAACCCACCCAACATCGAAGCAGCACCCACAGACCTCCCAATCGATATTGACCCACCAACAATTGAAGAGATCAGCATGGCCATTAGACAAATCAAGAGTGGCAAAGCAGCGGGACCAGACAACATCCCGGCAGAGGCACTGAAAGCAAATGTAACAGCAACTGCCAAGATACTCCACATCCTCTTCAGTAAGATTTGGGACGAAGAACAAGTACCAACAGACTGGAAAGAAGGACTTCTGATCAAAGTACCAAAGAAAGGCGATCTGAGCAAGTGCGACAACTACAGGGGCATCACTCTCCTCTCAATACCAGGAAAAGTCTTCAACAGAGTATTGTTAAACAGAATGAAGGATTCCGTGGACGCCCAACTTCGAGATCAACAAGCTGGATTTCGTAAGGATAGATCGTGCACAGATCAAATCGCAACTCTACGTATCATTGTGGAACAATCAATCGAATGGAATTCATCACTGTACATCAACTTCATCGACTACGAGAAGGCATCTGATAGCGTGGACAGGACGACACTATGGAAGCTTCTTCGACACTACGGCGTGCCTGAGAAGATAGTCAACATCATACGGAACTCCTATGATGGACTAACTGCCAAATCGTCCACGGAGGACAACTCACCGACTCGTTCGAGGTAAAGACCGGTGTTAGGCAAGGTTGCCTACTCTCACCCTTTCTCTTTCTCCTGGTGATCGACTGGATTATGAAGACGTCAACATCTGGAGGAATGCACGGGATACAGTGGACAGGCAGGATGCAGCTTGACGATTTAGACTTCGCGGATGATCTGGCTCTTCTATCACAAACGCAACAACAAATGCAGGAGAAAACGACCAGTGTAGCAGCAGCCTCAGCAGCAGTAGGTCTCAATATAAACAAAGGGAAAAGCAAGACTCTCCGATACAATACAATATGCACCAATCCAATTACACTTGACGGAGAAGCTTTGGAGGATGTGGAAATCTTTACATATCTGGGCAGCATCATTGATGAACACGGTGGATCAGATGCAGATGTGAGGGCGTGGATCGGCAAAGTAAGAGCAGCATACCTACAGCTGAAAAACATCTGGAGCTCAAAACAATTGTCAACCAACACCAAGGTTAGAATTTTCAATACAAATGTCAAGACAGTTCTATTGTATGGGGCAGAGACGTGGAGAACTACGAAAGCCATTGTCCAGAAGATACAAGTGTTTATTAACAGCTGTCTACGCAAGATACTTCGGATCCGATGGCCAGACACTATCAGCAACAAGTTACTGTGGGAGACAACAAACCAGATTCCATCCAGCGGAGGAAGAAATCAGGAAGAAGCGCTGGAAGTGGATTGGGCACACTTTGAGGAAATCACCCAATTGTGTCACAAGACAAGCCCTCACATGGAATCCTGAAGGTCGAAGGAGAAGAGGAAGACTAAAGAACACATTACACCGAGAAATAGAGACAGACATGAGAAGAATGAACAAGAACTGGAAAGAACTAGAAAAGAAGGCCGAGGACAGAGTGGGTTGGAGAAAGCTGGTCGGCGGCCTATGCTCCATTGGGAGTAACAGGCGTAAGTAAGTAAGTAAGTAATAACTCTTTGATAATAAATTAGCCTCAGACTAACATTTGTTGGACCAGAGTACATAAATCATAATAGTCCTAATTAACTTTCTCAAAGAAGAGATCTATGAAAGTCTTATTTGATTCATTTTGAAACTTTTATTCTACTATGTGACTTTAATTTGTCATATGTTTACGCTGTTCTGAATTTGTAGTGTGTAAATCATGTGAATAGATCATTTATAATTTTAACATTCGAAACTTCCGACGAGAAGAACAAAAGTCAAAACTGTACATAATTGTGAATCAATAATCTGTGAACTGGAAAAGAATTGAACGTTAGTGTTTATTCAAGTACAATGTGATAAACTGATGTATATAACTAAATGTACGGTTCATTAATCTGCATAAATCATAATTATCAAATTTCATTAACATTGTGTTTTTAAAAACATAATCTCGCCTCATTTATGTTTGTTGTTTCTCTTGTGAAGGTTACTGATGCCAATAGAATTACATTGAATTCAACTTTAGTTCATAGTGATACATTTAACATATATATCTCCATACATTGTTCATCACCCTGGGGAATGTGGAACACAGTATTGGGCATTTAATTCTTTTTTTATAGTAAACACTTAAAGATATCCTTTAAAATACGTGTGTTTGTCTATGCTGTGTAAGATTATTACATATACTGCAATCACTTAACATTATTTACATTGTTATAGGAATTCATTAATGAACATGGATTTCTAAATTTTTAATAACAAATTCAAAATTAGATTTATGATTCAAATAGTTTTAGTTATTTTAAAAATCCTTTCTATGTGTTTTTATGATAATAGTTTAGTTAATATGTGAATTAATAGATGGTTCCACTTCACTTACACCACTATTTCCCTCATCAGTCTTAAAGGGGGATAATGAGTTGATGTCTGACGAAATCTCTGCATCGATTTAAAAAGATCGTTTGACTTTTGCCAACTTACATCACCTATGGCGAAGGCGAGGTATCCGTCCATTAATTAAGGGACGAGTATACTGAGCAGCAGTTCGCTCTGTTCTACTTTACGACTGCAAAAACTGGCCATTAAGAGTAGAAGATACTCGTAAGTTACTAGTATTCGACCACAGATGTCTTAGAAATATTGCTCACATCTGCTGGGATCACCGGATAAGTAATAGTAAGGTTAGATGCAGAGTATTAGGGAATGATGGTAGATCAGTTGACGAGGTCATGGATCTTCATCGACTGAGATGGTTGGGCCACGTGTTACGTATGCCTGAACACAGATTGCCACGACGTGCTATGCTGACTAGCATTGGGGATGGTTGGAAGAGAGTTAGGGGCGGCCAAACCAAAACGTGACATCAGAGCTTGAAGTCACTAACTTCTAGTCTGAGCCATGTTGGTAGATGGGGTAGATAGGGTCCGCGTGACTATCGTAACCAATGGTTGGAGACTCTGGGTGACATGGCTCAGAATCGATCACAATGGCGCAGGTATATACACTCTTCATCTTCCCTTTAAACATTGAGATTAAAATTGCTTCATATATGTCTTCCTTCCTATACTATATCCTTATATACAACCTTTCTTTTATATATTACCACCACTAAATTAACTACTATAAATCCGGTGTTGATCTTGTTGTGCTAAGGAGGTGTGGCAACTTGGACCGATGCATATATGTTCCTGGTCCTACATTGTAGCCGACTGACTGACCGAAAGTGGGACAAATGTATGATAAAGCCTATTTGAAATATGCACAAATAGCTATATAGATTTCAAGAAAAGTGTAGTGTCGGTTACTATGTTAAGTCTACACAGGTTATTGTAGCTTTCGGACAGACTAGTTTATTCATCCTTCTTGAGTCACATTTTGAACTTGACTATTTTTATGGAAGAGTATGTGTGTGCATTTCTTATCTTACTAATTATACGTCTGTAACTTATTTTTGCTCGACTATAAGTATCGATGCACTCTTGGTTGGATCGAGTTGAGTCATTCACCTTCTCCATTGTGCGTTATTTTGTTTTACTTCGCTTACCGATCAACAATTGTACGACATATACATATTCAAAAATCTTTTCTCGCATTTGACTTATTTAATTCCTTTATTCACCAACGCGATTGAAGTCGATGATTATGTACGAATACTGGCGACATGTATATTTTGATAACAAGCAGCAAACGATCTACCTGGATTCAAATCCCAGAACACTAATAAACATTTATAAAATTTTTCAGTAGTCTTTTACACAGTTACATATGTATTTCAAACATGTTTTTTTTATTACATAATGAAAACAATTTGAAAAGTACTACAAAAAACGAATATGCACTATATTTATTCAAAATTGAGATTTTATTCAAAGAACAACTGTTTTCAATCGTGGAGTTTCTGCATATGAATCAATTGACAAGATGCTTCATGTTTATTATTTATTTTACTTACTTACTTACGCCTGTTACCCCTCATAGAGGAGCAAAGGCCGCACACAAGTATTCTCCATTCAACCCTGTCCTGGGCAATACTTTCCAACTCTTTCCAGTTAACATTCATCCTTTCCACATCTGCTTCTATTTCCCGACGTAATGTGTTCTTCGGCCTTCCTATTCTCCGGTTCCCTTCACCACTTCAAGTTAGGGCTTGCTTCGTGATGCAGTTCGATGATTTCCACAATGTATGTCCACTACCAACGTCTTTTCTTAATTTCCTCTTCAGATGTAAACTAGTCTGTCATCTCCCATAAAACGCTGTTGCTGATAGTATCCTGCCAGCGAATGTTGAGTATTTTGTGTTAACAACTGTTTTTAAATACTTGTGTCTTCTTGACGATGGATGTAGTATTTCTGTCTTGACGTTCGTACTGAAGTATTATTTATTTTACCTTTATACTTATTCATAAAATTGATTGTAATCTTGTTAATCAAGAAACTTTTGCACACACAAAAATATATTTAAATGGTGGAGAAGATTTGTAGCTCAGGTGGGTGATTTTGATAGAGTTTTGCTCTCTGAACTGGATGGCTTGTGCTGATGAATTCGTTCAGAAGGACAATGAAAGCTCCACGACCAAACCATCCAGCTCAGAGAACAAAACTACATCAATAAAAATATACTTAAATATACAAATTTGTTTTGATAATAACTCTTCATGTTCACAATTGACTTTTATCTGTTTTTTATCATTTCTTAAATCATTGATTATAATGTAATTCTTGTACATAGTAACAAAAGATAATTTTCTTCTCTGAAGAAAATATTAAGAAAATTTTATTTCATAAATTCTTTCAACCATAAAAATTCAAAAGAGGTAAGATAGAAACTATTGAATTCAAAGGAAATTTAGACACGTTTTTACATTGAATTTGTTGTTTGCTTGAAAGATAAATGATTTAAGTGAATGAGTGCAAAAACGAATCAAATGATGCAAATATATATGAATTATTGAAAACTAACATTTTATCATTGTAATGTATATTTGACAGGAGAATTAAACTATATTTAAGTATTATAAGGAAAGATGGATAGTAGCTAGCGGTGGAATTCAGGATGTGCGTTTCATCCTATTTGGAACTCGTCAGCTAGATGTACCTGCATACGCACAGTATGCATATATTCCACTAAGAGACTGACCAATTGCAGTCTTAAACATCAATGGGAAGATTTAACCAAACAATAACAAATGAATTTAAACTTTACCCCATTGAACAAGAAAGTGGCTATCAGGAATAAGTAGCTAAGTGGATAACGCGTTGGCGTTTGGAACTAACGGTAGTGGGTTTGTTTCACAGAGTGAATATCAACTCTGAGATGAAGGTACATCCAACTGATGAGTCCCAAATAGGACGAAACGCACGTCCTGGATTCCACTGCTAGCCACTATCCATCTTTGCTTATTGTTATATCTAGAGCTTTAGATTCTTGCTATGCCTTTATTATTTTATTTTATTTAAACACAGAAATATTGGTACAAGGAAGCACCAGATAAATATGCGCCTCACAAATCTCATTCGATTTGTTTGAGGGCTGTGATACTGCTCAGGTGCCCAGACTGAAGCAGGTGGTTTTCCTAGGGGGCCACACCCGGAGCCTTTGACCTGAATGTCTGATCCACAAGGCAGTGGAGCATCGTGAGGAGATGCAGTCCCATGGTAGCCGGTGATCAACGGTTGATTCGTACGCCATTTGTTCCCTCAGGATACTGGAGCCCATGTGCACCGCTGGTTTGGAATCAGGGTTTTCCAACTCCCCTAGGTGGATCCTCCATGTCCACCAACTCTGTTAAAGCGCCGGACATTCGCTTTTCGTCCTCTCACTTTCGTAAACAACACCCCCGCCACGAGAAGGCAGTGAGTAGGACTTCCCTGGCAGAGGCTATATATTCGCTGGCCATATGAGAGCATTTCGAGAGGGAGAGGTGACTCTCCCCACTCTCGGTCATACCAGGGCATTTGGGGGCAAGCATGTTTCCGCATGTTTCCTTGCTATGCCTCGTACTACTAGACTACTTAAACAACCGAACCCCTCAACGTCGCAAGGGAGAAGACAGAGTACTAGTAAGTAGGAATGTTATTCCCAACACAGTGTTGATTATGGTACAAAAATGTCAGGTATTAATAGTTTTTAGTAAGAAAGAAATCATCACTGTAGTTATTCAATCCACACACAGGGTTATTAACATTTGTCCAATAGGGGAACTACACATTGCGATTCTGGAATATTCTTCCAAAAGCTGATTAGATGGAATACATTCGGCTCCTTCTGAGCTTCTTATAGATTCCTCATGTTCGTCTGTGGACCGTCCTCACACTTATAATGCTTGTGAATTAAGGCTATATCGAGGCAGTACGCACAACATGCACATATGCTAATAAGAGACTGATCAATTGCAGTCCTAAACATCAGTGGGGAGATTCAACCAAACAATACTATATTTAAGTAGTTTAAATACGTAAGAATAATTTTCTGGTTAGCCTTTTTTTAGCAAGTTGACCAGACACTATCAGCAACAAGTTACTGTGGGAGACAACAAACCAGATTTCAGTGGAAGAAGAAACCAGAAAGAGGCGCTGGAAATGGATAGGGCACACATTGAGGAAATCACCCAATTGCGTCAAAAGACAAGTCCTCACATGGAATCCTGAAGGCCAAATGGAGAAGAGGAAGACCAAAAAACACATTACACCGAGAAATGAAGACAGACATGAGAAAAATGAACAAAAAATGGATAGAACTAGTAAAGAAGGCCCAGGACAGAGTGGGTTTGAGAATGCTGGTCGGCGGCCTATGCTCCATTGGGAGTAACAGGCGTCAGTAAGTAAGTAAGTAAATACGTAAGAAATGGATTTTTAAGATTTATTTTATTGAAGTGAAAAACGTTTTTTTTCAATTAACATAAATGTACATGAATTGAATGTAGTTTGATGGAAGATTTTGGGAGTATTATGAAAGTCTCTTAATGTGACCTTGTACTTTATCTAATATTCATAGTTCAGAAGCTCCAAATGACTTTGGTTTAGAAACATATAATTATTTATCATGTAAATTTTCAAAGTAACAGATCCGGATTTTGAAACTTTCGTATAGATTATTTATAAATAGATGCATTATGAGCTTTACTTATCTGGTACAAGGAACTAAGTTGGAGGTGGAACTTGGAATCTATCTATGTCTATTCTTTTTTGATCAATACATTGTCAGTAGAGACAGTAGCGTTCTTGTCTTAATAAATGTCGAAACGACATATCATTATTAAATTCCCTCAGTATGGTAATGGAAATACGCTTCACGAATGTACATTGCGAAAGTACAACTGAAGCTAAAAATAGGTTTGCTTTGGGTTCTTACTAATTCTGAGACGAAAGTTTCTTGAACAAATAATTCCCAGCTGCTTAAGTAGGACCAGTAAAGTAACTTCACAATGTATTGTGTTTCAATGACATTCTTCTGGATAAAAGAAGTTATGGCTACGAAGCGTTTTCCAATGATACATTTACAGTGCGTTTTAACCTATACAGAAGGGTCGGTCATCGTTAAAATATTTGATTTAGCTGAGCAATTCAAAAGAGTAAGTCTCATAAATCTTCTTGACTAACGGATTATACAAGTGGTAATGATGATAGTGATGGAAAAATACACGGAGACATTGAATATTACTAACTACAAATCCTTCCCTAGCCTTCTACAATGAAAATATTAAAAAGATCTAATCATAATAATAATAAAGTTCTTTTGAAGATAGTTCAACCTATTTATCATTTTTGAAACAGTGTCCGAGAAGCGGAGTTTACTGCAAATGTGGAACGAAACGACAGTAATATGATCATATGAAAAGTTTCCCGGAAATAGGAACCATTTCTATTAATAAACGCTTGTGAATAGATGACAATATCAACAAAGTCTCCAAAGAAGGTGTTTTGTGTCAAAAGCAACTGACCAATTACAGTCCTGAACACAAGTGGGAAGATTCAAACAACCGATACATAGGAATTAAAACTCACCTCGTAGCATACGTCAGTGGCTATATAGACCTAGTAACTAACTGGTCAATGCGATGGTGTTTAAAGTTAACCCTACTAGGTTCATGTCTCAGACTGAACATCAACCCTGGGGTATAGGTACATTCAGCCTTCAGTCTCAAACAAGACAAAACGAGCGTCCTGGATTCTATTGATAGGCGTCATCACCAATTTGGTTTTTTTCATGTCAAAGTTATGTATTTGATACTTTTAAAGTACTTTTCAATTCGTACTATTAATTTCATTTTTAATAAGCAGAATAATTAACATTTCTTTGATTGTAGACTGAGACTGAACTTATTCATCAAATGTAAACTATTAATCACATACAGGAATACATCCGTAGACATTCATTCTTCTTCACATTGTGAACTTTTCACCTTATTAACATATTATTGACTGATATATTCCTATCTAATAAAAATCAATATATGAATATGAATGGATAAGCTTATAGTGTAGATTTTATTATCAAACATATAGGTTTAGTTAATTTGCAAACTATCAATAAATTGTCTCAATCTTGACCATTCCTTCTGCAAATATCAGTCCATCGTCTCTGATTATTATTGCTCATGCATTTCCATACCAATTGGGTCCTGTCCCCGTTCTCTCCTTATCGACCTTCTACTGAAATACATTCAATGCCCGACCATCATTATATACTACTTTAGTGGATATAAGTAGCCCACACCACAATAACATACACATTAGACAACGTCTTCCAATCTTGTGTCACAGAAGTAAAACCAAGATGTTTATTCGTTATTTATTGATGATGAAATTAGTTTTTATTGCTAAACTACCGATAAATTTCCTTTTATTTGATAGAGTTCTTCACAAATTGCCAAAATATGTTTTATAGAGACAGTTTACGAGAATTCAGGAACACTTATAGTCATTTCTGACAAAATAGAAAAAAAATATGTCGTCAATCGTTTTTAGCTTCATTTTAGGTCTTACTCTATTGAAATGTAGGGTTATGGTTGGATATAGTCGACAACAAACCCTGGATCTATGTTTCGTGCTACTTGGAACTCGTCAACTAGATGTACCTGTAATCTTGAAGGAATTGATACTCCCTGACAGGTTCGATATCATGTTTATTTAAAAAGCTCTTCATTTGGACTATCAACATTATTTGATGAATAAATAAACAATACAAAGTCTAAAATTGCATATCATAAGTGGAAAATTAAATTTCTGACGTTTCACAATTTAGTATTTATTGCTTATTCATACGAAACAATACAGTACAATCCAAAACAAAATAGATCTGATCATAATAATCTCATATCATTTCGGTCAAGGTGATTTGATATGAGACATAGGTTTGTGTATTCATATGCATAATAATGGATGTGTAAACCATATGTGGAGTAGTAGAGTCAGTTACCTTTATACTAAATATCTTTGTAAGTTCACGAATTAGTAATCAATAAATTCGTAAGAATAAACCTTGAGTGGAATAATAAACAAATAATATGTTTTCATTCGTTTACTTTTATATTTGATATTTTGTAAAGTATCTGAATGCTTCAGGATTTTTTTCATTCTATCTCCTTATTGGAACAATTATTTTACGGTTAGTATTTTTAGGTTAGCAGCAATTGCAAAGATATTCAACATTCTCTTCAGTAAGATTTGGGATGAAGAACAAGTACCAACAGACTGGAAAGAAGGATTTCTGATCTCAGCAAGAGTGATAACTACAGAGGCATCACTCTTCTCTCAATACCAGGAAAAGTCTTCAACAGGGTATTGTTAAACAGAATGAGGGACTCCGTAGACGCCCAACTTTGAGATCAACAGTCTGGATTCCGTAAAGGTCGATCGTGTACAGACTATGTTTAGCAAGTCTTTATTGTTTAATCTGGTCATCATTGTTTTAGCACGGTTGTTTTCTACGGAATGGGGTTGCCGACCTCATGCTCGATCCTCATCCTTTACCCGTACTTGGGACAGGCAATAACTTTAGAAAAGCTATAGGTGAAGTTTCATTAAATGTAGATTGAATAAAGTATATGCTAAGATTATAAAGATACAACATCATGTTGTATTAAATGCTGATTACATAATTTATAGTATCTATTAATTCAGTAACAAACGTTTTTCTAATTTACTGCATACTATATTTTTGTTTCATTGTCTTCAAATAATGTAGTTTAAAATATTACCGGGTAGTTCGATGTGTAGTTTGTGATTCACATAGTAATAGTATAGTACAAGTTCGAGCTTAAAACAACCAACTGGCTGAATTATGGTAAAGGAAACAACAAATAATTTAGTGTAAACATGTATTTGACGAATTTATTGAAGTCTTCTTCATGTTACTTTTCTAGCGTATGCAAGATATAATGACATAAATTCATGCTTACGGACAGAAGTTTATTCATCTTTTCGAGCTCTTATAAGGATTCAATAATTTTTTTTAAAGTTCCTCATATTGTTGTTGGTTGAGGCTAGATATTAACGTTAAAGGCTAGGATTTAGGGTTAAAGTTTTTGTCACGAAACGATGTCAGTCATAATGTTATAATATTTTGTAGCTGTATAGATCAGTGAATTTCATGTCAATATACTAGAGATATTATAGGAATAGTTCATCCATGAAACATAGTGCCATTAGTTTTATATCTGCTTCAGAATTAGTGACTTAGGCTTCATATTTAGGAATAATATTGAATTGAGTACTTATATGCAGTAACCACTCATTAAATAAACGATAAGATGACTGTAAATGCTTGATGCTTCGTAATTATACAACCTCTATCATATTCAGCATACTTGACATTAAAATTTCGCGTAAAATCCTGAGAGTCTAGTTCTCAATTCTGGTTGTCTTGCCCTTATACTTGCGTTTACTAAAACAAGTATATATTGTGTATCATTTTGAATGAAGAATTAATTTTAATGTAACAAGAATAGTTTTAGTAGTCGGATAACATATATCACCCTCCAAGAATTTTGGTAATATAGTTTAGTATATGAGAACAAGTGTGTACACTAGAAGTAATCAAGGTTCAAGATGAGACGAAAGAGATTTGTAAAGTGTAAGTCAATGTAGAAGAATATAAAAAAAAACTTTTGTCTGTTTAATTATGTATTATTAAAATATGTGAACACTAGAACAGAAAACTGAAGATTCAAAAAAGACGGAACAACTGAAACGTATTTTGTCATTTTAAATAAATCCTCTATCTCTTGGGTGGGCGACAAATGAATTTCTTAACATTTTCTAACTTTGTGAAGTGGATTCATCAAGTTTACGAAAGTTTTACAAGCAGTACTAATAGATTTAATCAAATAGGACTTAGATACTAATGCTGAAATCATGTCATTTACATCGAACTTGATTGTTTATGGAATTTGAATCACTATGTATACTCATATATATTTTACGTGTTGAAAAATGTGTAAACAAAATTCATGAGACCATATGAATTTATTTGACATGTAATACAATAAAATTCTTTACTTGGAAATAAATGAGTTTAAGTTAACTAAGAATTACATTTATTCTGGTTAGCTTTCTTTTAGTAAGGCTATTTTCTAAGGGATAGGGTTATCGACTCTACACCTCTTTGATTCAAGAACGAAAGAAAGTAATATTAAGCTCTGTCTTGGAGCACACAGATGATATTGATCATCAGGTCGATAAAATTCAGCGTTGAAATTTGACTATAAAATTCAACTGACCTCACTCCATGATTTCAGAATCCAATTCTTACATAATGCAGAAGCCATAGGAATACATATCTAAAAACTTAACCTCAGTACACAGAAAGGATTATACAACCTCTGTAGTTACTCTGCTTTCCTGCTTATATGCTTTTACGTTTTCCACAAACGTCTTTTAAAATTTTTCAAACTTTTGTTTTGTGAACATTTTAATTTACAATTCTAATCTTATGTAACTTGTTTAATAATCTTATTACCTAATTTTCATTGCACCAGTCTTACTACTTACTTATTAATTATCTCATAGATAACTCACTGATTATAAGCAGAGAGAGATGTTGACTATCACTGGAATCCAGGACAATCATTTCGACCCATCAGCTAGATGTATATGTATTCTAGTGTTTAAGTCTTTTCTGGAACTCTAATCCAATACCATTCTCCTCAAATGCCATCGCGTTATGACTAGTCCAAATAGGACTAAAGGCGCATCCTGGATTCCACTGCTAGCCATTATCCATCTCTGCTTATAATGTTCTTGACTTAATGGGAATATCGAGGCAATCCGCACAGGATGCACCTATGACAACCGGGCTTGAGTAATTTCAGCCCTCACTGTCAATAGAAAGATCCAAATAATCGATACAAATTGAAGAAGCAATTTTATTTATATCTAATCTCAGTTTCTATACTTGCTTTCATGTGACTAGTTGTTGTAATTAACTAATTAAGAAAAGTCACCCTAGTTTTAATTTTGATTTTCTATACGTTGATACAAACTGATTACTATATTCTCATAGTTGAAAGCGTGAATCAGTTGAAGCTAGACCACCATGAAAAACCTGAAAGCACTGGACGGCCGTTTCGTCCTATTATGGGACTCCTCAGCAGTGCGCATCCACGATCCCGCACTCGCGAGATTCGAACCCAGGACCTACCAGAC